>NC_068366.1:16823328-17023328 GCF_020536995.1 Dreissena polymorpha
AAATACCCCCACCCCCCCTCCCACCCCCGAATTCCCCCCCCCCTAATTTTTTTTAAAGATCATCTCACAAATGACCACCACACCCTCACACTATACCCCCACCCCCCCCACCCCCATTTTTTTTTTGAAACGGTTAAAAAACACAAATATTTATTTTTATTATTTTATGTTTGAAATACCGTCCAACCATCGCACCCAAGAATCCCCCCTCACCCCCCACCCCCCGCCCCGAATTTTTTTTTTGCATTTTTTTCGCATTTTGGAAGATTATGTAATAAATGTCCACGCCCCCACACTATACACCCCTCTTCACTCCACCCCTTCCTCCTTTGTGATTGAAAATGAGAGTCCCTTCACCTTTAAAAAGAAAATAGATGAGCGGTCTTATTATGTTTACCTGTTGCTTTCTGGGGTGTAAACATAATATTTTGTTTAAGGGTTACGTTCCAAATACTTATAACACGTGGGTAGTACAAAAAATAAACATGACAATGAGCATCACTTATTTGAATAATTACAGTTAAAATATGCAGTTATAACACAAAAGGCTTAGGATCATCAGCAAAACGCGTCATTATGTTCCAATGGCTTAAAGAAAAACAAATTCAATATATGCTTTCTTCAAGAATTGCACTGTAATGCAGATGTAGATAACGCAACTTGGTGTAATCAATGAGGAGGAGACCTTTTCTGAAGCGGCACTAGCTCTGACCTTCTAGGTATAGGCATTTTTATCAAGAAAGATTTAGATTTTAAATACACTATCTTAGAATATCAGGAAATAATCATGGGCAGGCTTCAAATATTGAAAATAGAAATTCAAGGAAAAGTAATTTTTATGTTTAATATTTACGGTCCCAACAATGATGATATGGAGTTTTTTAACAGCTTGGATAGACATAAACAGGTTTATAATGACCACTCACTAATCCTGGGAGGGGATTTTAACACTGTTATTAACTATAATTTGTATACATTGTACGGTCGATCAGATACAAATAAAAAATGTAACGCAAAAATAAATGAAATAGTAGAAAACAATGATCTATGTAATATATGGCGTTTAAATAATCCACATAAAAAAAATTCACATGGCATTCAAACACTCAACCACCTATATTTTGTCGATTATATTATTTCCTTATATCTCAGGACATTGCAAATTGTCTCGCAGAATGCAAAATTACCCCAGGGTTTAAATCGGACCACTCTTTAATATCAATTCAGTTCGATATACATTCTCATTGCAGAGGTCCAGGGTATTTTAAAATGAACAACTCATATTTACTTGAACAAGAATTCCAAAGATGTATCCGTACGTCTTTATTGGAAATTGCATATATTAATCGTCAAGCTAATCCAAATACATTATGGGAAATAATTAAAGGGAGCATTCGAGACGAAACTATTAAGTACGCCAGTAAAATAAATAGAAAGAAAAAAGAGCAGGAAGAAACACTTAAATCAAGAATTGCAGAATTAGAACAACAACTAATATAAATAGTAACGATTTAGAAAAATGCAAACAACTGAACGACTCAAAAAGCGAATTAAATGATCTAATTTAACATAATATTAAAGGAATACTGATGCGAGCTAAGGCACAATGGATTAAAGACTCCGAAAAAAACACTGAATATTTTGCAAATCTTGAAAAAAAACGATCAGAAGCTAAAACTATACAACAACTAAAAACTAATAATAATACCGTAATACAAGATCAAAACGAGATATTAAAACACTCTGCCAATTTTTATAAAAATCTTTATAAAAAAGACAACAATATAGATATAAACAATCATGAACGTTTCTGTACCAACACCTGCAATAAAATAAATCCAGAACAAACGCAAAATGACAAAAAATACCTATCAGAGTATGAATGCGCTAAAGCATTGCTAGACATGAAAAACAACTAAAGTCCAGGATCAGATGGCATATCTGCCGAATTTTACAAAATTTTGGAATGATATTAAGCAATATGTTGTTAATTCTCTTAACTATTCTTTAGACACCAATTACCTTACAGAAATGCAAAAAACAAAGCAGAATAACTTGACAACCTAAGACCGGAAAGGACACTCTTTTGATCGATAACTGGAGGCCCATCTCGCTTCTTAACGTTGATTACAAAATAGCTACAAAATCCATTGCCAATCGCATAAAACCTCATTTAAATAATATAATCAGTATAAATCAAACAGGATTTATCAAAGGAAGATATATTGGCGAAAACGTAAGACTTTTGCAAGAAATTATTGAACTAATGGATGAAAGTAACGGAAACGGTCTCTTTTTTTTCAGATTATAATAAAGCATTCGACAGTCTGGATCATGGATTTATGTTTAAATGCCTCCGCCATTTCGGGTTCAGTGAACACACCTTACAGTGGGTTATGTTATTAGCGAGGAGAAAACCCGAGCTATTGTCATAGCCAGCTCGTCGTCCGCCGTCCGACGTCCGCCGTCCGACGTCCGCCGTAGTCGTCGTGCTAAAACCTTAACATTGGTTATAACTGTTTAAATATTGAAGATAGCACCTTGATATTTGGCATGCATGTGTATCTCATAGAGCTGCACATTTTGAGTGGTAAAATTTCAAGGTAAACATCATCCTTTCAAGGTCTACGGTCAAAAAAACAAAGTCAAGGGAAGTAATAAGCTTTAAATGGGAATAGTAATCTGACCTGCCCGCGTATATATTTTTGTTAAATAAATCAAAGCGGCGCAGTAGGCGGCATTGTGTTTCTTACAAACACATTGTGGTAAAAGGTCAAGGTCAAGGTCATCATTTACGGTCTACGGTAAAAAATACAAATTTAAGGGAAGTAATAAGCTTTAAAAAGGGAGAAAGTTATTCAATATTGAACATAGCCACTTTATATGTTTGGCATGCATGTGTATCTCATGGAGCTGCACATTTCGAGTGGTCAATCACAGTCACGGTAGTGGCTTTTAATTATTTGCTACTAAATATAGAGAATTATCTTCAAGGGAAGTAATTTATATAATTATAAATCTCATATTATATATTTCCTTACCAAGAATTGAAGTTCTTTTCACAGTTACTGTACAGATTTATTATTTTGATTATTTATAACTCAAATGATTGATGTGTCAACGTTTTTTTTTAATGATAATTTCTTTGATGACCATTACATTCCATTGGACTTATGTCCATAGATATATGATTAACTCTTGCTATGATTTTATGAAAAAGAAAACAAAACCTCTTGCTATGATCTCTTTAAACCAAGGGGCCCGTATTCAGCCAACCACCTAAGTATTATGGATAAAATTTCCTTAATTATCTAAAAATTTACCAAAGGCAAAAATTTCCTTAACTTTCTTACTAAGTAAATCCCTTAGGTAGAACCTAAGGTAAGGTTTGTCCTTAAATACTTAGAAAAAATAAATGCGGTTTCGTTTAAAAATAATTCTATAACTTGAATCGTCAAGCCAAAAATATTTCTATATTTAGAACATGACGTTGAAAAGTGCTCGCAAAATGGCGGAATGTTATTAGCGGACAAATGTGTTGATAAGAAAAATATTAATATTACTTGTTGATGATGATTAAATAATATAACAAGTGCATAATGTAAGAGGTGTACGCTTCCGGCATCTGTTGAAACAGCTGTCACAAAATGTCTGTATCGATTTTATGCTGTTGTCGTCGATCTCTTAATCAACAACAAACATGTACATACACAAATTTGGAAAAAAACACGGAAGTGAATGCAGACGATAGTTGGAAAGAAATGGCGAAACAACGAGCGACCAACTTTATATTGCAAGAGAACACCCTCCTCGCTCATTTGTCTGATTTGATGGGTGAATATTATTTGAACTTCGGTATGTCCAGGCATAAACTGGACAGACATAGGGTTACCAGCCGTAAGGGGCGACACGAATTACCCGAATCTACCAAAATCTACCCATTATTAGGAAATTACACATTGTCTCGAGTACAAATGAAGCTTAAAACAAAACAATTGTGCGGCACTGAGAAACCATTAATATTTTTGTTTCATTGTGAACTACAATTAATACTCTACTTAAACCCACACATACAATCTACATGTATGTAGGCACCATCTCAGTAATACTCCTGTTTTAACATTCCCGTTAAACACAGAAGACTTTGATATTTATTAAAAACACATGTTTGTGTACCTTTCGAGTAGAATAGGACGTTTTGCTCTCTCCTAATGTGTTATCAATGTATTGTCAACTAATGCAAGCTGTTTAAACAGATATATTTTGCATTATGAGTGCGGTTGAATTGCGTTTACAATTTCAAATGTCCTTCTAATAAACAAAGTTTGGATTTTGTTTACGTTTAATTTTAAAGCCAAGTAATATTTTATCCTTGAGTATAATGTTTCCCTTGTATGCGCAAGCTCATTTCTGATAATGTGAACAAAGGCTAGAAGTACGTTTCTAAATTAAAAGGCATGTCATTAATAATACGCCAGCGAGTTATTGTCCATTTATAGCATGTGATTGAATTACAATTCTAAATTTTAACGACTACGGGAGTAACCTGTATCTGAATAGGTTCTGTTTACCTGTTCCGAAGCATGTAAGATTTGGACACTTGCCGATAAGGAGCAGCCTACTGCCAAACATGAAAGTTAATTCGCAAGCATAGTATGGCTATGCATTGTGAATTGCATTTAACGTTTTAAAGGGATCTTTTCACGATTTGGTAAATTGACAAAATTGAAAAAAGTTGTTTCAGATTCGCAAATTTTCGTTTTAGTTATGATATTTGTGAGGAAACACTATTACTGAACATTAACCATAGTCCAATATAGCCATTATATGTATCTTTTGACGATTTGAAAACCTAAACATTATAAAGCGTTGCAACGCGAAACGATTGAATAATTTGGAGAGTTCTGTTCTTGTCGTTTAAAATTACGAAACTACGAATATTGCTTATATAATGTATAAAATACTTTAAACGTGTATACTCGGCGGAATAGCCGAGAGGGCTAATGCGTTTTTACTTCAGACTAATTCCAGGACTCCGGGGATCACTGGTTCGAGCCCTGGTACCGGCTACTTTTATTTCCTTTTTTTAGGTTTTTTCTTGATTTTTTACTGGAGCTTTTAAGATCCAATGTTTACATTTATCAATATAAAGCATTTAATGACAAACTTCAAAATATGCCAAAAACATATATTTTATATCGAATAAGCGTGGTAAACAGAAAAACTTCGCCTTGTTTAGTGCTACGATTTAACACTTTATACTTTGTACTCGATGAGATAGTTAAGAAGTACACATCCTTGATCTAAGTACATTATTTAATTTAATTTAACGCCCGCAAACACATTAACAGTGTGAAAACATCGCCAAAATATTGCATTGTAACGCAACGGCTAATAATTCAAAGTACATGTTTGGAAAGCATAAAAATCGCTTCCTAGAATATAACTAAAGGTCTGTATGTAGTTTAAATTTTATTTGTTGATCACGAACATTAATAATTATATCACTAGATGAAAATAAAACCTTGTTCCTCAAAACATTTCCAAAATACGTTTCAAGTAGGGACAACACTATAAGCCCGATTAACCCATTAATGCCTAGTGGACTCTCCCATCCTTCTAAATTGGATCACTTTATTTCCAAAATTAGGGATGTCGATTGTATTTATTTTTTATATTTATAATATTTCTTACACACATTCCTTTAAGCAAACAGCGCAGACCCTAATGAGACGCCGCATCATGCAGGGTTTCATACAAAACCCTGGATCTGTTTGCCAAGGCCTTTGTTCTAGGCGCTAGGCATAAATAAATTAAGGAGAGCGAGCAGCCTAATACATCTGAATACATATGTTGTATTTACCGCACACATATTTCATAATATTTCAACGGCACATTGTTCTTCCAGTTTTATTTGCAATTCGTAAGTACGTCAAAGGATGCAACAAGTCCGCCTTTATTTACAATAAAAACAACATTATGTTCAGCAATTGGTCAATTTTTAAGTATGGCACAAACACATATCATATTAGACATATAAACATGATTGCAATCGCATATGGTGTAGTCTATATGCATCCACAATCAAAAGCCGTATTTAAATACAGCTACTATATCCCTTAATTGTTAATAGCAAAACAATATATCTATATCGTGTCATATGATTTGTAGAAAGCTGAGAGATCCAGGAAAGGCCGCACGTTAAAATGAGGATTCGTTATGGGTGTTTATCGAAAGGTAAAATTTAATTTATTATTCAATGGCATGTAAACATATTTTCGGCTTTCGAGACATGTTTTGTGTTTGTGCACGTACCGTAATGCTTGATTTACAGGCCTTTACAAGGTATGGATAGTAAACAGAGCACACATGCAGAGGCGTGCAATACCGGCAATACGTAGCAGGTAAACTGTTTACGAGGACGTTACCAATCAATACACCCCATACAATTTGTATGGCAGTTAATTAATTCTGAATAAAATCCAGCATACAAAATCCTGGATCTTTTTTTATATATTTACGTTTCGTTATGGCGCCAAACTGTTTAATGTGGAATTATTTAACAGCGCAAAATCATAAATATATACGCTTTTTCAAAATGACTTTTTGTTTGTGCAAATATCAGAACGCTGAGCGCGCAAGGAGTGTCCATGCAAGCTATTCAATAGAAAAAAACGTTTTTGTTTTTTTGCCAGAAAACAAAGCCTCGTTAGAAAAAAAATAACTGAATGATATTTTAAAGAAGGTTTTAGAAAACTTAAACAATCGGACGGTGTATATAAATAAAATAATTTAAACAATTATGAACATTGTAATAATTATAAACTTAATATTTTAAGAGCAAATGATTGCACCCACATGTAATATTTCCTTTTGAATGTATGTGAAAAGTTGATGCAATTTTATACAATATATGAGTTGATAAGTTTATTTCAATAGTTGGGTAATAACATTTACGCTAGTGTTTTGGGCATTTAAACAAATCGGTAAGTGGAACCACACAGCAAATAACAAGCACACACCTTTTTGCATCCTACGTGTGCTATTCAAAATAATTTGATAAATCTTTACAAAACATAGCGTACCTACGCCCAGATAATAGGACACTAGCTATTTGCGTTACGTGTCAGATTCGACAAATACAATGACATAGCCGAAACAGAAATAAATATAAACTGGCAATTTCAGTAAATTGAATACACTATTTTTGCGGCAATTATATTTAACGCATATAACAAATATTAATCTAAAAGCAGTGCAATAAAGCCAAGATTCGTATAGTATAATTGGGTTGGCACACTGAAATGATCTCTATATACTGTGAAACCATTTATTTTCGTCAGCACGAAATTTCGTCCTTTAAAAAAAAATGACTATTTCGTCAGCACTTAAATTCGTCCATTTCTGGTTTTGAAAAAAAAGCGTCCGATTTGTTTGTAATACATGTAATACGCGGTTGCGAAACAATTGTGCTTGGGAAAGAGGGGTGACACTTGGTAGTCACTTGCAGGAGGTGGGCCTTGTTTGGCATATGCCAATTAACAAGTCTGTTATTTCAGGTGATAGTTACTGTCCCTTATATTTTTAATAGTATTGTTTTTAATCCGGATTCGCCGCGTGTTGGCTGTATAATCTGCAACACCCCTGAAAAACACAATACACACAATGGGTAATAAAGTTGTACACAATTAGCGCTAATCAACACTATTTTGCCTAAACTAAGTCGATGCATTCGATACAGCCTTATTGCATCGTGTTTCACAGGAAATGTCAGTTGTCAGTACACTGTATAATGTACACACCTTTGTGTCAAAACCGGATTTAACTTGAGTGTGAATAGTCGACTGTTTCATGTTCTTTGTATCAATACCATCCGGGTATCTGTACTATAAGTATACCAGTCTACAAACAAGATGCGCGCTTCCGCTTACGGTTTAGCGTTCATCCCGTCGAACGCATTTAGCAATATAACTCGTTTTTTTTCACTATTTCTTTACTTGCAAAAAATACTAGTGGCTTATAACTTACCTTGCAATCTTTTTTTACTCGCATTATGCGAGTGTGCGAGTGTTAAATTTGAGCCCTGTGTATATGCGTGGATTACGCTGGATTTAAATGCCTCATGACTACGGTATTTCAGTCTTATTTGTTTCAAATATGGGACATGATTGTTCGTTAGGATCTTGAATTCGTTCATCGGTCGAAGGACGTAAAAGACGAAAATTAATGTCTGACGAATAATAATGGTTTCACAGTACTCTATAGATACATAGCATAACAACTACTACGCATCAGTTTAAGCCTTAGTTATGCATTCGCATTTTTTTAACCATCAAACGGCCATGCTCGTTTAATGGGAGCCAACTTTAACTACATTATATATTTATTGGCCTTCATTACATCAACGACACAAAAGAGAAACAAAACAAACATTGGAAAAATGGTCCCAAAGAAGATAAATAAGAACCTTTTTATCTTATTTTTCTAATGGATTTGTATGTAATTGTTTCACTTTCTTCCTGCCTCAATGAGTAGTAAACGCTTCTTTCAGAATTATGCAAAATTACCATGCAGATCCAGAGTCTTTTTCAATGTATCGAATCATGAATTAATAATCAACATAAAACTTATTTTTTACAGAATGATCAAAAATATTTTTTAAGAAATTACTATCGCTGTCTGGTCTACTAATTAAAAACGACATATATTAAACAGGAAGGCGTTATTCATTGAATAATGAAAATGTCACGATCCTTAAAATATAAAAAAAATCATTAAATTGAAACGCCGTGGTCTTATCCATAAGTAATTTTAGCCCTGAAAAGAAGGTGTGATGGATATGCAAGTGGACAAATAGGCGACAATATACTCTCACGATTTTGTCCTTGTAAAATTCATTTATATTTAGCACGCGTTACAGATACATGTGTCTAAAAATGTAGACGATTCTTCGTGACCAATCAACTTCCAAAAAATACATTTGAGGTGGCGCTAATAAACTACAAATTCTATAACACCTTCGCATATTTAAAGTTCACTAAGAGCGTTTGGGTAAGATTTAAAACCAATATTCAATAAATTACTTTTACCTTGATTTGCAATAATGAATACGTTCAAACAGTGATATCCTCAGTTCTGTTCGTGTAATTGTTTTGAAGATGAATAAATGTATAACCCTGAGAGTATTCTTTGACTCACTTAAAATTTCACTAAAGCATTTTGGTGCCGTGACCAGGATGTCTCCAGTTACAAATCCAGTTCTTCATATACCCTCATAATCTCTCTTGTCCAACCACTGTTGCCCCTTCATAAAGTCTGCTCCTTGTAAAGCAAGATTTAAAACTCAACCACTACATTGGCACAAAATCCTATCAAGAAGAGATATTAATCAGAAGTAGCCCCTACCATTTGTGCCTTGATTATCAGAGCAAATGCCCAATGTACAATACGAAATAAACAAGTTTCAAAGAAATCCGCCAAAGCGCTTCCAAGATATGGCTCCGGACACAAAAATGCCCATAGTAAAAAGCATTTTTTCAAGATACAAATGGCCATAAGTCTGTTTTAACAGATGGTGTACAATGCCATTTGGCGTGCATCATCCTCTTATGCATATATATACTCATACCAAGTTTAAATGAAATCCGCCAAAGCACTTCCAAGATATGGCTCCGGACACAAAAGTGCCTATAGTAAAAAGCATTTTTTCAAGATACAAAGGGCCATAAGTCTGTTTTTAACAGATGGTGTACAATGCCATTTGGCGTGCATCATCCTCTTTTGCATATATATACTCATACCAAGTTTAAATGAAATCCACAAAAGAACTTCCATGATATGGCTCCGGACACAAAAGTGCCGGACGGACGGACGGACAGCCGGACGGACGGACGGACAACGCCAAAACAATATCCCTCCGCATCTGGCGGGGGATAAAAACAAGTTCCTCATCAGTGCTCAAAGTTTAAGTTTATAGCCAATGCTCAAGTTGTTGCATATATCACAGCTTTAGGGATCACACACAATTCTGTCTGAGTGACTGAACGAGACCCTGGTATTCCCTGATAAATTCCCGCTCCTCCTCATGGGTGAGATCTCTCAGTGTCTGAGAGACTGAACGAGGCCCTGGTACTCCCTGAGGAATTCCCACTTCTCGTCGCAGGTGAGATATCTCAGTGTCTGGGTTACTGAACAAGGTCCTCCCTGAGGAATTCCTGCTCCTCGTCGAGGATGATATCTCTCAGTGTGTGAGTGACTGAACGAGGCCCTGGAACTCTCAGAAGAATTCCCGCTTCCTGACCAGGGTGAAATCTCTCAGTCTGATTGCCTGAAGGAGGTGCTGGTACTCCCTAAAGAATTCCTGCTCCTTGTCGATGATGAGATTTCTCAGTGTCTGAGTGACTGAACGAGGCCCTGGTATTCCCTGAGGAATTCCCGCTCCTCGTCGAGGGTGATGTCCAAGTAGTCCTCCTCATCCTCAGGCAGGTCAGACACTAGGCGGTTGATTGCCTCTTTGTCCTTCCTGCTCTGATCAGCGTCTGCTTCATCTGCAAAGGACATTCTTCTTAATGACACAATCAACAATAATGAGAAAGTATGGACTACCTTGGAAGGATTACTACACCAACGCATTAACGCATGTACATACTTTTGATCCTGTTGCTAGTTCTGTTAAGATATCTGCAAGCAGACTCAACAAACATGTCATTTGTTTCCTAATGAAGAGCTTTCACTCTGATAATGATGAAAAGCACCGAACCAAATATTTCCAAGTGTGCAACTTCGCATGTAAGTTTCAAATAATACTTTTGTAAAGTTGCATCCTTGTTTACAACACCATTCAAATTAAGTCAGAAATAAATCTGACGGATTGAAGGAAGGATATGGGCAAATCTATATGCCCCCATCTGAAAGGTGGGACATACAAATGCACCATTTGTCTATCTGCCCCCCTCTGTAATTATGGACATGAAAATCACCTTCTGGAGTGGTAGGTGATGATTCTGTTGATGGACCTGGCTGCTCCTCCAGGGGGAGAGGCGGTGGCAGTACACCACCTGTGTTCACCAGATCCTCTACTGCCCTGGACACGTCACCGTCATGCTTCTGGAGGGCACGCCTGGCCATCTCCACCTCAAAACCCATACAGGTCACCTGGGGGGAGAATGCAGAGAAGTATTTAAGAACTTATTTTCTAATTGTTATTTTTTATGTTCAAATACAACCCAAATTTATTTTTAAAGGATAATAACACATGAGGGAATATGTTTAACAGACAACTTAATCATTGTTTTTAGTGACATACTTAAACATATGTGCTTGTAAATTCCCTCGTTTTACCTGAGCAATCATGTCATCTGTGATGTTAACTTTCTTTCTTGGTTCTGGATCAGGCAGGTTCAGAAATTCTGGATGGGACTGAAGAACCTGAAGAATACACGAGCCTTGTCATAGTGGGTGATGAATAGGGTGATGATTACCCACAAATTTTTGTTTTAAAAAAAAACAGAGCATAGATCCCTGCAGCTCTTCAAATAATTTAACAAGAGCTGTCCCAAGTTTTATGTCAGTCACCTGATAAAATGAGCTCAAGGACATACTTGAAGTTGAACATCTGTATTTATTAAACAGTTTATGTAAATTTAAAGCTAACATTGCAAAATAAAAACAAGAAATGTATGTAGATGTTGCATGGTAACCTTAAAGCGGGTATATACGATTTTGTCAATTATATATGAATTTTTATAAAATGTGTAAAAAACGTATTATATATATATATATATATATATATATATATATATATATATATATATATATATATATATTTCAATATAAATTAAAATAAAAGTTAAGAAGAACATGTGTCGAAAAATGCGAAATAAGCCAGATATTTAATTCTGAAATTGAAAACGGCTGTACAGCCGAATTCGCCAGCATGTATATCATACATGTACGATGTGAATCTAAACTTAGTTTAACGGTTTATTTGAATTCCTGCAACGATATCTATTCATACGACACACGAACACTAACTCCAATCCTAATACAAAGACGAATGCTTCGGTTATTGTCGGAAAATATGAACGTCACAATCGGCTCGGGCCGCTAATTTGTCTTTGCTGCATTTTATGAAATTCGGCTTTAATGTATAATTTTTCTTGCCTATTTTGTGTAATTGTAACATATTCTATCAATATATTGCAATTAAACACATACAAAAAATCGTATATACCCGCGTTAACCAGAGAATTAGATCATATTATGGTGAATAGTCGAGCTAAAAACTACAAAATGACATCAAAATAAACAACACAATAATGTCATTATACTGAGCTTGTTTACTGTATAACACATAGATGGGTGTTCAAACAGCTTATCTTATCCTAATGGGTATTTCTTCAATAGCTTAGGAATAATGGGAGCATTGGTTAAAATGTTCAACCATTGGCAAAAGCTAACCCTTGTTAATTTTTAAAAGCTCATGGATTTGATTATCCTTATTTGTCACTATCCAAAATAAGCAGAAAAGATAATTTAAATCTACAGGTTTTATCCTTTATAGTCATTACCAGATCTTGATAGTAAAGAATGAGAAATGCTTCTCCAAACTTTACCCATTTTTAATTAGACAGGGGTGAGATTTTGTTATCATCTAGGATCAAGGATAGGACAACAACTTCACCCTCTTCTCACATACTGGTTTCACCACAACTCTTCACATTTTTATATTTCAGTGCAGTCAAGAATAAATTTTTGGCAATATTGGTATTTATAAGGAGAAAATCACCTAAAATGCAAACAACAAATCAAAATCCTAATTAACCAAAAGTTAAAAGTATCAACCACTGGATCTTTGTGGGATACACTTTTAAATCTGAAAACACACCCATATACCTCTAAGGCCAGGTTGAGGTCATTGTTTGCCTGTCTGAGAGCCTCTGAAGCCGCCCCCTTTGGGTACCCCATCCTAATCAACGTCTCGTATGTCTTGACATTGACTCTACAAGCAAGCACAAACTTATAATCTGTATTCTTAGGAAGTCATCATTGATTGTATTATATTAAAAAAAGGAAGAAAATAGGCCAAAATAAGTACAGAATTGAGGATAAGTGTTGGTTTTAGTCAATTTCACTCTTCAGTAACCAGCAAATTTCATTTTAATGTAATACTATCCCAAATTTTACTAAGAGGGCAATAATGGCCTTTAAGCCCTCACCTGAGATAACTGACACCAGTTTTTGGAGAATTAACCTTGTGCCCTAGTTTTTGAGCCCATATGACCCAGATTCATACATTTCCTTGACAAGAGTAACCTTCTGACCAGTATAAAGATGAAGTCATTAATGTTGCCACATAGAGTGGTAAGATTTAACAAAATACTATACATGGTGACCTAGTTTTTATGAGCACGTGACCCAGATGCGAACTTGGCCTGGATATTTTCATAATTAACATCCTCACTAAGTTTCATCTAGAATTAGTCATAAACATGACTTCTAGAGTGATAACAAGATTTTAAAGTGTTTTTTTTAACACATGACATGGACTTGGACTCGGGCTAGATATTGTCAAGATTAACATTCTGACCAAGTTAAATCAAGATTAGACAAAAAGTATGACAAAAACAATGATGACACACAACAATTGACGAGGATACGGTGACCAAAATAGCTCACCATGAGCACTTGTACTTAGGTTAGCTAGGAAGAAAAAAAATCAGGACTAATTATGTAATTGAAAATAATTGATAATGTTCTATTGTTAAATCTTTGAACCAGTGAATTAGCAGCTTAAAATCATTGATTTGTCTGCTGAAAATCACTGAAAGCATCAAATAAATAGTATTGGAACTGAGAATAAAGTGTCCAAAAACAACCAGAGAGAAGTGCTTTCATTTTAGGGACAATGTAAATTTATTACTCTTCTTTACAGAGACACATCCCAGCATTTCTATATTGTGACAGTTGTTGCTAATTCGGTCTTCACCAACATCACACTGTAAATACTTTTAAGATTTGTATCTGCTTGGTCAGAACGACCAAGATACTTGAGAGTCCTAGAGGAAGGCAAGCAAGCTAGCCACGATAACAGTTGCAATCTAAACATTATAAGCGTTCTCCAACAATTGTTCTTGAATCCTTATTTCTTATACTGTTCAGAAAATGAGGATCAAAAGAAGGGATGGGAAAGAATCCTGATGATATACGAGAAAATTCATTTTCAAAGTTCAAATAATTTTGAATATTTGATTTCTGAACCCTTACATCTATATGTCCAATCTTTTAACGTCGAAAGAATTTCATTTTTTAACAAAAATTACAATCAAACATACCTTCTATGCAGCTTTGTAAAAGTGGAAAAAATCATTATTCAAAACAATTTTGTTTTCATTAGTTATATTTTATTACCATTTTTATTTCATAGTTTTACAGTTTTATTTCACAGTTTAGGAGATGCACGGTAAGTATAACAATTTATATTATGAGTTTAGAAAGGCTGAATATATCAATTGTATACCATTTACTAAAAAATATAACATTTAATTACTCCAAAACCAGAAAAAAATCAACTTTCAACTATGTATTTTACTTACATTTGTCCATTTGCTGTTTTACCCAAATGCTTTGCTATTTGATTCCTTTTTCTCTCTTTATGACGCTTTCTGGCATTTTCAGCTTTCTCCTACAAATCAATAATTGTAGCTAAGAACAAGAGCACCGCATAACGGGTGCCACGCTCGGCTGCGAAAGCTTGTAAGAATTTTTTTTTTTTTAGAGGTCACAGTGACCTTGACCTTTGATTTAGTGACCCAACAAGAGATGTGTTTGTCAGAAACACAATGCCTCCTACTACGCCACATTGAAATACAATTTATTTAGATCATTTGGCAGGTATAGAAATAATCTCCCTTTAAAGGTTATTACTTCCCTTTAATTTTGTCCAATCCAACCATGTCAGACATCACTGACAACCAAGGCCTGTGGTTTAAAAGAGATCATAGCCAGAGTTGATCATAACAAGTCTCTATTTTTAGTAGCAAATAATTAAAAGCCACTACCGTGACTGTAGATTCACCACTCAAAATGTGCAGCTGCATGAGGTACACATGCATGCCAAATATATAAAGTGGCTATGTTCAATATTGAATAATTATCTCCCTTTAAAGCTTATTACTTCCCTTCAATTTGTTTTTTTACCGTAGACTGTAAAGGATGACCTTGACCTTTTACCACAATGTGTTTGTCAGAAACACAATGCCTCCTACTGCGCCGCATTGAAATACAATTTATATAGATCATTTGGCAGGTATAGAAATCATCTCCCTTTAAAGGTTATTACTTCCCTTAAATTTTGTCCAATCCAACCATGTTAGACATCACTGACAACCAAGGCCTGTGGTTTAAAAGAGATCATAGCCAGAGTTGATCATAACAAGTCTCTATTTTTAGTAGCAAATAATTAAAAGCCACTACCGTGACTGAAGATTCACCACTCAAAATGTGCAGCTGCATGAGGTACACATGCATGCCAAATATATAAAGTGGCTATGTTCAATATTGAATAATTATCTCCCTTTAAAGCTTATTACTTCCCTTCAATTTGTTTTTTTACCATAGACCGTAAAGGATGACCTTGACCTTTTACCACAATGTGTTTGTCAGAAACACAATGCCTCCTACTGCGCCGCATTGAAATACAATTTATATAGATCATTTGGCAGGTATAGAAATCATCTCCCTTTAAAGGTTATTACTTCCCTTAAATTTTGTCCAATCCAACCATGTTAGACATCACTGACAACAAAGGCCTGTTGTTTAAAAGAGATCATAGCCAGAGTTGATCATGTATCTATGGACATAAGTCCACAGGTATGTAATGAACATCAAAGAAATGATAATTATATAACTAAAAAAAAACTTTGACAAATCAATCATTTGGGTTATAAATAATCTAAATAATAAATCTGTACAGTAACTGTGAAAAGAAGTTCAATTCTTGGTAAGAAAATATATAATATGAGATTTATAATTATATAAATTACATCCCTTTAAAATAATTGTCTGTAACAAATCTCTATTTTTTGTAGCAAATAATTAAAAGCAACTACCGTGACCGTAGATTCACCACTCAAAATGTGCAGCTGCATGAGGTACACATGCATGCCAAATATATAAAGTGGCTATGTTCAATATTGAATAATTATCTCCCTTTAAAGCTTATTTCTTCCCTTCAATTTGTATATTTTACCGTAGACCGTCAAGGATGACCTTGACCTTGACCTTTTACCACAATGTGTTTGTCGGAAACACAATGCTACCTACTGCGCCGCTTTGATTTATTTAACAAAAATATATATGTGGGCAGGTCAGATAACTATGTCCATTTAAAGCTTATTACTTCCCTTGACTTTGTTTTTGGACCCTAGACCTTGAAGGATGATGTTCACCTTGAAATTTTACCACTCAAAATGTGCAGCTCCATGAGATACACATGCATGCCAAATATCAAGTTGCAATCTTCAATATTAAAAAAATTATTGCAAATGTTAAGGTTTTTGCATGGCGCCTACAGCGGACGGCGGAAGGACGACGACTAGCTGGCTATGACAATAGCTCGGGTTTTCTCCGAAAACAGCCTCGCTAAAAATGATGCAGACCTGACAGCATATAGGGTTAGACTATTAAACAAGGCACCTGTTAACCATTTCATAATGATTCATTTAAAGGAAGAAACCAATTAATAAGAAACTGTAAAGCATTACTTAGGGTTAGTTTCATGCATTCTTATTGCAACTCTGCAGCATTAACCTTTTACTTCTCAGATACATATTTGGACCTTTTTGAGGTCCCTTAGAAAATCCAATTCAATTAAAGATATACTTGTTAGATTTAAGTTATGAAGGCTTCACTCCAAAACCGAAGATACTGATGAGCCGCATACAACATAAAACTTGACATTACTCCGAGTTACTTGCAGGCTATTCTGTTTTTAATCTAGTTGCATATTGCCATTTTTACTTTTCTTCTGAGCAAAAAGGGTTACAGATCACACAGTATGCCTACCTCCCTCCTCTTCATGACATGCTGCACAGCATTGGCAACATTGCCATCACAGGACCTCAGTCCAAGCCGCGACTCCACCTCTGAATAACCCAGGCACATCACTGCAATAGGCATATAAAATTAGCTATCACCTGATTATTGTTTAAAAGCTGCACTGTCTTGCATCTAAATAGTAAAAGTTAAACTGCAAAAAAGTATAATGCAAATTGACACATTATTCAAGTTAACTATTAACCAGAACTGGTTTACACAAATAAGATCAAAACAATTTTTTTTGTATACATCAAATAAAGTCAAGTTTTAATCATAACTTGTTTACATCTTTTAGTACAACTGTAAACCACAACTGGTTTGTACCCTTTAGGTTAACTGGGTAATGCCATTTAGTTCAATTGTTAATAACTTGTTTGCACCCTTCAGATCAAATGTAAACAAATGGTTTAAGCCTTAAAGTTAAACTATAAAACTGGTTCACACCTTTAAGGTCAAATCTATACCATAACTTGTTTACAGCATTTAGGTCAACTGTGAACCTTTTCTTGTTTACAAAAGTACTCAAAAAGTATAACTCAAATTTTCTATGAAAGATAATATTATACATAAATTCATAACTCAATTAGATGATTTATTGAAAATAATATAAAATAATACATTTTGGAAATTTATGTACAACAAAAGCTGTCTCCATCGGAAGACATATGCCCCCGAAAAATGCTTTTTCGAAACCTAAACGCAGATTTCGAAACCTAAATGCGGATCCTAAGTTCAAGGTCAAGGTTAAAGGGGTCAAAATTTGTGTGAGTATGGAAAGGCCTTGTTCATATACACATGCATACCAAATATGAAGGTTACATCTGAAGGGACATAGAAGTTATGAGCATTTTTCGAAACCTAAATGCAAAAGTGTGACGGACAGACGGACGGACAAACGGACGGAGAGTGCAACTGCTATATGCGACCCTACCGGGGGCATAAAAATGTACATTACTGGTGTTGATTTTGTCTTCATCGATATGAAGTCTTGCCAGTTCAGCCTCAGCCCTAGAGAGCAGTCTCGCGGACTCCTCCAGGCGCTGTTGATGGAAGGCCACGATGCCCTGCAGTAGGTGGAGCTTCATAAAGAGAGCCTGTTCCTCTCCTGTAGAACCCTGCAATATAATGCATGTGCATAAAGTGTCGTCCCAGATTAGCCTGAGCAGTCCACACATGCTAATCAGGGACAACACTTTCCGCTTTTATTGTATTTTTCATTTAAAGGAAGTCTCATCTTCGCAAAAATCTTGTTGTGGCGGAAAGCGTAATCCAAGATTTTTAGACAGGATGACGAAAAAGACCATTCTGTTAACCACATGACCACGATGACCTGATGTTTCAAATGATCAACATATTATGGAAGATATACATGCAATTCCACTAACAGAAAAACAATATTGATGTAACAGACATAAATTTGTGACACATTGCCTGAGCGGTATCCAGACATTGGTTCCCAAAACCAATGATTCCTATGCTTATTTTTGCACATGCCAATATTTACTCCTACGTTATTTTGACACCCGTACAATTATACCTACATTATTTTGACAGCCCTAACATTGGTTCTTACATTTTATCATACCACGGCATTGATATCTGCCTGATATAACATTGCCTGATATATTTTTTCATGGTCAACAGGAAGTTCTTATATCAGTCATGTGTGGATGATGGTCATATTACTCGGAATCAACTAAAAAGTACCGGTAATCATTTTTAGTAACATCTAATCAGATTCAACAAAACAAACAATTTGATACCAAGATGTACCGGTTATATACCTTGAACACAAAATGCAACAAAAACAGCAAAAAACGTTTTTTTTTTAAATATTAAGCACGCATGCTCATGACTTCATTATTTACACGTCAGGCTCTGCACGAATAAAATAACGGCTCGGCAAGCCTCGCCGCTATATTATTCTTAGCCTTGCCTGATATATTACAAAAAAATCAGGCAGTAACCTGTTATTCTCTATATATTAGCTATCTGGACATTGGTTCCTAATTTTATATCAACACCCCCGACATTGGTTCCTACATTATATTGATGCACCTGGACATTGGTTGCTTCATTATATTTACAACCCAGACATTGGTTCTTACATTATTGCTATCTAAGACATTGGTTTTTAAGTTACATTCATTAAAAGAAGTGTAATTTTTTATTGGAATAAAACATGAGAACCACATAAGGACTTGAACTGTTGTTTTTTGTTTAACCTGTTATTGATGTTATGCAGTAGAAAATTCAGAAATGACAAGAAGCATATTGGTCAGCTTATTTGGAGTTACCGACAGCTAACTGTATAAAAGTTAAGTATATTGAACTGTTAGCTAATTATAAGTGATAATCGTTGATCAGCATATTCTATGTTATTAAGTCGTGCATCTTATTGTAGGAAACAATGTCCTTGGTGTCAATTTGATGTAGGTACCAAGGTCTAATCTGTCAAAATAACATAGGAACTATTGTAAAAGTTGTCAAAACAACATAGGCACAAATGTTTTGGTTGTCAAAATAAAGTAGGAATTAATGTGCGCCTGTGTAAACACAAGTGTAGGAACCATAGTCCATAGGACTCCATCTCTGGGAATCAACATAAAAACCTTGAATTATACACTTAATCTATCAAATCAATGCCATTATCTTAATCTATCACATCATTACCATTATCTTAATCTATCACATCATTACCATTATCTAAATGTATCACATCATTGCTATTGTCTAAATCTATCATGTCATTGCCATTATCTCAATTTATCACATCATGGCCATTATCTTAATTTATCACATCATTGCCAATATCTAACTCTATCACATGATTGCAATTATCTTAATCTATCACATCAGTGTCAGTATCTTCATCTATTACATGAATACCATTATCTTTATCTTTCACATGATTTCCAGTATATTAATCTATCACATGATTGCCATTATCTTAATACATTACATCAATACCATCATCTCAATCTTTCACATCATTACCATTATCTTATTGTTTCATATCATTGCCATTATCTTAATGTATCACATAATTGCCATTATCTCAATCTATCACTTGATTGCCATTACCTCAATCTATCGCATCATTGCCATTATCTTAATCTATCACATCATTGCCATTATCTTAATCTATCACATGATTGCCATTTTCTTAATTTATCACACCATTGCCAATATCTTAATATATCACATGATTGCCATTATTTTAATCTATCACATCATGACCATTATCTTAATTTATCACATCATTGCCAATATCTTAATATATCACATGATTGCCATTATCTTAATCTATCACATCATGATCATTATCTTAATTATCACGTCATTGCCAATATCTTAATCTATTACATGATTGCCATTATCTTAATATATCACATCATTGCCATTATCTTAATTTATCACATCATTGCCAATATCTAAGTCTATCACATGATTGCCATTATCTTAATCTATCACATCATTGTCTGTATCTTCATCTATTACATCAATACAATTATCTTAATCTATCACATGCTTGCCAATATTTTAAGCTATCACATGATTGCCGTTATCTTAATCTATCACATCATTGCTATTTTCTTAATCTATCACATCAATGCCATTATCTCAATTTATCACATCATGGCCATCATCTTAATTTATCACATCATTGCCAATATCTAACTCTATCACATGATTGCCATTATCTTAATATATCACATCATTGTCAGTATAGTCATCTATTACACCAATACCATGTGTTTATCTATCACATGATT
This sequence comes from Dreissena polymorpha, assembly GCF_020536995.1. Classification (NCBI taxonomy): domain Eukaryota; kingdom Metazoa; phylum Mollusca; class Bivalvia; order Myida; family Dreissenidae; genus Dreissena; species Dreissena polymorpha. The sequence continues at coordinate 16,844,202 of NC_068366.1, forward strand.
GCTAATATTTTAATCTTTCACATGATTGCAATTAACTTAAGATATTACACTAATGCCATTATCTTAATCTTTCACATAATAACCATTATCTTAATATTTCGCATCATTGTCATTATCTTAATCTTTCACATAATTGCCATTATCTTAATCTATCACTTGATTGCCATTATCTCAATCTATCACATAATCGCCATTATCTTAAAATCTATTACATTCTTGCCGTTATAGTGGGGCTAAAGCAAGTGATTACCTTGACTGCCATGAGCCTCTCCATGCTAGAGCCGTAACTTTTGTTGAAGAAGTTCTCACTACTTCTCAGTCTTTCTTCTACAAAAAAGGGAAATGAAGATGCTTCAGACTTTATGAATGATTCACTTGCTTTAGCAATAGTAGCGATATCATCAACATATGAATGCAGGGCTGTCTTGAATCACATTTACTGAAAATGCCATAAAATCTGTCCAAAGCCAGAAGGATCAACATTTCTTTGGATTTGATGGTGTTTTATTTATTTCAGTATAGAACAGCAGTCCCAGTTATCAACCATAATAAATTATCCTTAAGATAGTATTTAGTTTACAATGACTGTCTTAAGCAGATAGAAATGTATCCTTGCCAGTTGTTTGCTTCGGTAATTGACCTTAAATAAAAATCCTCCAGACATTTGTGAAGATTAAATTGAATATCTTTTGTAGAAATCCCCGACTTTCCTTAGGCATATTTTAAATTTAATTCAGTTTAATACGGGTAGTAGATGTAACTGGTTTTTGACTGTGACATTTAAAAAATATTTTTTATTGAAATAGCATAATTCTGCTTATTTACAGGTTCAGGAATAATGTCAGAAATCAGAATTATGGTATAAAGAAATCATACAAAAAAGAAATTCCTGCATGAATCTTATAAACAAAATACAAACTTAAAATTTTAGGAAAATACTGAAAAAATCTTAAAGTTCTGTATTGAATTGAAGTCATTTGACATTGACTATTTTCTGAATAAGTTCATGCCATTGGTTCGTTAAGAAAAAATATTCAACAAAACAATTAAACTGGTATCTTCAACATGTTTAAAAAAGAACATTCATAATTGTTCTTTACACAAAAAATCCTGACATTACATATTATCAATTAGTGTTTTAATTGCTAGGTTACACTCTACCTGCATCCGGAAGATCATCCATGTGTTTAAGGCACAGGTAACACCACACTATATCCAGACACAAGATTGCATAGTTGTCTACAGAGTTTATGATGTCTGAACTGCACTGCCTGCAAATATATACATTTATACAGACTTAATGTGTGTTTAAAATTGTACTCTTGGAGGGAGGTAGCAGTGTTAGGTATTCTAACAGGAGAAAGGTGCAGCGATCTGATAAATCATTTTTGGGCAAATGAATATTCATATTTCGAAAACTTAATTTATTGCTTAGAGTGCTTAAATGAAGAAACAATTCTATACAGATATACCAACTTGTTTAATACATAATCTACCGACTATTATATAACAGAATGTATGTAATTCAAGCACTATGTTATCATTAGAAAAGTATACGTTATGATACAAATTTAAATGTAACAAGCAAATTCTTTGAACTGATATCCCATGCAGAATAAAGTTTTGTTTATGGATGGGTGCATTACTGAAAGAAACTAAGGGCAATAACTAAATGTATTATTAAAGAAATTGTAGGTTATGGTTCTTGTGCATGGCGCTTCTTCTCATAGATATATATACATCCATGAAGTTTCTTGATTAAATCTTGTATAGCATCTGAAATATAGCCTTCAAAATTTACATGAAACAACAACAACAAATAGCAATAACTCTTATTCAAGAAAGTGTAGGGTTATGGTTCTTGCACATTGCACTTTTTCAGAGTGATATCTATACACCCATAAACTTTCATGCTGAAATATTGTATTGTATCTAAGAAATAACAATTAAAAGTTACATCATCCAAAAACAACAGAGGGTGATAACTCTTATTTAAGAACGTTTAGGGTTATGGTTCTTATGTATTGCACCTCTTCTATTGATATCTATACACCCATCAAATTTAAGGTTTAAATATTGTATTGTACATGTATTTGAGAAAAGGTCATGACAATTACATCATAAAAACACAAAAATGGACAATAATGTTTATTTAAGAAAGTGTAGGGTTATGGTTTTTGTTTATGGCATCTTTCCTTATTGATATCTATACACCCATGAAGTTTCATATTAAAATCTTGTATGGAATCTCATACTATCTGATATATAGCCCTTAAAAGTTACATCATACAAACAAGAGGGCCTGAAAGGCCCAAAGTCACTCACCTGAGATAACAAGATATTATTGGGACAAATCTTCTGACCAAGTTTTATGAAGACCGCCCCTTGGAAGCCATGTTTTTCAAGCAAACATAATTATTTTCGAAATCATCCAACATATCATTGAGACCAATCTTCTGACCAAATTTCATGAAGATTAAAAAATAAATGTGGCCTCTAGAGTGTTAACAAGGTTTTACTATAGCCATATAAGGAAAAATGCCCCGCCCCCTGGTGGCCATGTTTTTCAACCAAAGGGCATCATTTATCATTCCAAGATATTATTGGGATGAATCTTCTGACCAAGTTTCTGGAGATTGGACGATAAATGTGGCCTCTAGAGTGTTAACAAGATTTTACTATGGCCATATATAGCCATATAAGGAAAAATGCCCCGCCCCTTGAGAGCCATGTTTTTTAAGCAAAGGTTTCCATTTTCAAACCCATTCAAGATATCATTGGGATAAATCTTCAGACCAAGTTTCATGAAGATCGGAAAATAAATGTGGCCTCTAGAGTGTTAACAAGGTTTAACTAAAGCCATATAAGGAAAAATGCCCCGCCCCCTGGCGGCCATGTTTTTCAAAAAACCAGCATCACTTTCGAACTCATCCAAGATATTATTGGGATGAATCTTCTGACCATGCTTCATGAAGATTGGACAATAAATGTGGCCTCCAGAGTGTTAACAAGATTTTACTATAGCCTTATATAGCCATATAAGGAAAAATGCCCCGCCCCTTGGCAGCCATGTTTTTCAAGCAAAGGTTACCATTTTTGAACTCATCCAAGATATCATTGGGAAAAATCTTCTGAGCAAGTTTCATGAAGATCGGAAAATAAATATGGACTCTAGAGTGTTAACAAGGTTTTACTATAGCCATACATGTATAAGGAAAAATGCCCCGCCCCCTGGCAGCCATGTTTTTCAACCAACCAGCATCATTTTCCAACTTGTCCAAGATATTATTGGGATGAATCTTCTGACCAAGTGTTATGAAGATCGGACAATAAATTTGGCCTCTAGAGTGTTAACAAGATTTTACTATAGCCATATATAGCCATATAAGGAAAAATGCCCCGCCCCTTGGCAGCCATGTTTTTCAAGCAAACATAACCATTTCAAAACTCAACCGACATATCCAAAAAACACATGTTCTGACCAAATTTCATGAAGATAGAACCAAAAATGTGACTTCTAGAGTGTTCACATGTTTCCACTATATACATATAGAGAAAACTGCCCCGCCCCCTGGCAGCCATGTTTTTCCACCGATCTGGACCATTTTCGAACTCGTCCGAGAGATCAATGAAAGCAATGTTTCCACAAAGTTTCATGATGATAGGGCAAAAATAGTGACTTCTAGAGTGTTCACAAGGTTTCTCTAAAGCCATATAAGGAATACTGCCCCGCCCACTGGCGGCCATGTTTTTCACAGACCGGAACCATTTTAAAACTCAACCAACATATCATTTAGACAAACATTTTGACAAAGTAACATAAAGATTTGGCAACAAATGTGACTTCTACAGTGTTCACAAGGTTTTTCTTTTGTTTGACCTAGTGACCTAGTTTTTGACCCATCATGACCCAGTTTTGAACTCAGTCAAGGTATCAATAGGACAAATGTTCTGACCAAGTTTCATGAAGATCGGACAATAAATGTGGCCTCTAGAGTGTTCACAAGGCAAAATGTTGACGACGCACGACAGACAAAAGGCGATCACAAAAGCTCACCATGAGCACGTTGTGCTCAGGTGAGCTAAAAAGGGAAATAACTCTTATTAAAAAACTATTTCTTTTTGATATCTATACACCAGTGAAGTTTCATGTTGAAAGCTTAAATAGTTTCTGAGATATAGCCCTAAAACATTTGAAACAGACGAACACTTAGAGAGACTGACGGATGGGCAAGGCCAATCTATATCCCACCTATGGCAAGGCATATCCCACCTATGGCAAGGCATATCCCGCCTTTGGCAAGGCATATCCCACCTTTGGCAACCTAAAACATTTGTTACAGACGAACAGTTAGAGAGAATGATGGATGGGCAAGGCCAATCTATATCCCACCTATGGCAAGGCATATCCCACCTATATCAAGGCATATCCCGCCTTTGGCAAGGCATATCCCACCTTTGGCAAGGCAAATCCCACTTATGGCAAAGGCATATCCCGCCTATGGCAAGGCATATCCCACTTTTGGCAAGGCATATCCCACCTTTGGCAAGGCATAACCATTTTTCAGCAATACTAAGACAGAAAATCACCTTTGGCAAGGCATATCCCACCTTTGGAAAGGCATAACAATTTTTCAACAATACTAAGACAGAAAATTTCACTAAAACAAACCACGTTGACCACACTAAAAATGATCATGGAGTTTGAAACTCTTGCATTAATAAAGTTTTAATTGATTGGAAAAAATGCAATTAAGCAAGAATGTATTTTTCAAAAGGATAATGAGCAAGATAAATACGAGATCACAGTAGGACAGTTTGTGCCAATTCATATCAATGCATGAACTGTAAGCCCAAATAAGCACATAAACAACTCAACAGCTTGTGTACCTAAATTCCTTGTCAGCTTCTAACAACAGTGGAAGAGCCAATGTGATGTTCTTTTTCTTCAATGCCTGTCTGCCTTTCTCATGCAACGCCATAGCTAACGTTAGGGCCTTAAAATAATTCATTTTACTGTTATTAGCAAATATGCACTAACAGTAAAGCTACTGATTTAATGATTGATCTAGTAAGTTTACTAAAAGCAAGCAAAACCTGATAAATTATTTTGAAAAACAGATTTAAAATATTAAAAAGAAATGTCTGTCTTATGGCCTGTACCTATATTGTTGGTACATGATAACATGTGAAAACCAAAGATATCATTAACAAAATTGGTAAAAAAATACTTTCAGGTCAGATGAAAGAAAAAACTGACTCTATATATTCTCACACATACATTTAAATTACTTTTATATTTCATAACATGAGCTGCGGTCTGGGAAAACTGGGCTTAATGCATGAGCGTAAATTGTCATTCTAGATTAGGGGACAACACTTCCTGCTTTTATGGAATTTTTTGTTTAATGAAAGTGTCTCTTCTTAACAAAAATACTGTCTAGGCAGAAAGTGTTGTCGCGGATAAGCCTGTGCCAACTGGTGGGACAATTTTCTCAGAACAGGGCTCATATATTTCTGTCTCCATATAATGCCTCAACACAGGCCCTATAGTTCACTATTGCAAGGGAGACTCTCACTTTTCTCTTTTCTCACAGCTGTAATAGTTTACTATTGTTACAGAGCAGCTCACCTTTTTCTCTCCCGCAGGCAGCTTGATGGGCTTCCCGGTCTGGTCAGCAATCTGGATGTCCATCTCATCATACTCTGTAATGGTTTACATGGGCCTTGTTAGCAAAACATACTTAAACATGAGCCAAGTCATGCAAAAATGGCTTTTATGTCATTTGCACAGTCTGCTCAGGATCTACTCTGTCTTGTAATGTGACAAGGGGACCTAGGGGGACTTTTTAGCAGACAGAGAAGATCCTTTCTGCATTTAAATATCTTATTGTGTAGGCTGCATCAGATGTGCTTAATATAAACATTGGGTTGTATAATACACTGGGCATTTTTAATGTTCACCATAGCATGACAGAATAAAGATATAATTAGGTGTCAATTACAACAAATGGTAAGGCAGCTAGCAAGTGTTTTTTGTGAGTTACAAATCAACTAAAGATGGTAAGTTTTCTCTCCAAAGAAGCCAGAATTGCCACTTTTATAGTACACTTATAGAGGTAGCATCAGTTTTTATTAATGAAGGGACAAATTGTCTCATAAGTTGCTGATGTGACAAACATCCAGAATGCCGGACCGTCCCCACAGATTAGGAGGAATGGCATAACGGGTCACTGTTTGGATAAAAAAGATTTATTTTGTTGCAGTACACATGAGGCTTGGTAAATCCATATCTTATGTATCTATTTATTCCCTGCACTTGCGACAGCAATTTTGCAGCATCTCTGAAATACTACAGCTGAAGCAATTATTACACTCCAGATTGCTACAGGAGATACGCACTTTGATAGATCCACTTAAACTTCATCTTGGAAAATTTGGCTTAATGCATGTGCCTAAAGCGTCGTCCAAGATAAGCATGTGCAATCCGCACAGGCTTATCAGACACGACACTTTCCCCTTGAATTGTATTTTTTTGTTTAACGGCAATCTCTTCTGAAGTTTAGGCGGACATTGTCGTCCCTGACAACATTTTACGCACATGAATTTAGCCCTGTTTTCCCAGAGCCAGGCTCACATGTATTCTGTCTAATTGCTGATATACCTTTCTCTGCCCGGGCTGACAGCAGTTCAGCTGCATGTCTGAAGTCTTGGAGGTCGTGTTTCAGTTGCTCATCAGCCTGTGCTTCAGCCTGACTGACTGTCAAACAAAGCACCAGTATCGTGCTGCCATTCTGAAATGGTCATATTTACATATGAACCTCGCTCTGGGAATATGGGGCTTTATTCATGAGTGTTGTGTTGTCCCAGTTAAGCCTGTGCAGTCTTCACAGGCTCAGCAGAGCCAACACTTTCTGCTTTAAAATGTTTTATGTTTAATGTTCTTCTCTTGTAAATAAAAAACAAGACCAGTCTTGATGGAAAGTATGGTCACTAAATAGCCTACACAGACTGCACAGGCTAATCAGGACACCACTTTATGCACATTCATTAATCCCTGTTTTCTCAGAGCAAGGCTCATACAGTTTATAGAATATTCCATATTTACTGAACTGTTTTATTGAAAGATGGAGCTCAGGAAATAAAGAATGAAATGCTGTCTCTAGTACAGTTAATGATATATGCAACCAGTGAAAGATAATGTTTCATTTTTGTAAAAGTTTACTCACTTTGAAATGTTCAAAGTTTATTTAAATAAATTGTAATCCAAATTCTCATCATTTGATGTACGATAAGTCATCACAATTTGCAGATTATTAAAATATGTACTGGTTGGTAATACATCAAGTCTGAACCTAGCTCGTAGGATGCAAGTGACAGGCTTACATGCATTTTGGCATGTGATAAACTGTGCAACAGTATATGGTTATGAATTCAAACATATTGAATTTAAACATTCTAGCATGAATAAAAATCTCATTTGAAGTATGTTTCACCTTAACCCCATGCTCATGTAATGGGACTTGGTCTTTGATAACCACCCCTGAAGAAATCAGCTTCATCTGGTCTCCAGGGTGACCAACAAGTTCTGCCACCATCTCACGCAGTTGACTGCCTTTGGAAGATAGGGCAATCTCCATGGAGTGAACAGTCTGTGGACTCTGTAACAAATAGGGTGAGAGTATGGTTAATTTTCTAAATACATAACACTGAAAGTTATTGTCACAAAGCCATGGTTTTATAGAAATACCAAAACACCAAATGTATGTAAATGGGCCATACTGTGTGAAAAAGGGGTTTAATGCATGTGTGTAAAGTGTCGTCCCAGATTAGCCTGTGCAGTCCACACAGGCTAATCAGGAACGACAATTTCCGCTTTTATGATCTTTTTTGTTTTAAGAAATTCTCTTCTAAGCAAAAATCAAGTTTAGACGGAAAGTGTCGTCCCTGATTTGCCTATGCGGACTGCACAGGCTAATCTGGGACCACTCTTTACGCAGATGCATTAAACCTCCTTTTCACAGAGCAAGGATCAAATGTGTTATTTGAACTTTACACGCTAAGACTTGAAACAGTCATGACAGCAACATTAATACGATTAATATGTTATATTTAATTACAGACAAGTATTACATATTGGCATCAAATTAGGTAATTTCTCTTTGTGATGGTTAAATTTACATAAAATTCAACTTGAAATGTAACTAATTCTGCCTCTAATATTTGCTGGTTTCATTCACAGTCACTAAAAAATTTGTTTGTAAAACCCAAAATGCACATGTTGAAGCAAAGTTTCTGAACCTATGTTACTGTGAGAAAATGTTACCCTTTTAGCTAACTGGCCAGAAAGTTTCACTTTCAGTGTGGCTAGTCCCGATTGTCTGAATTTGACTCGTTCAGCCAGTTTCTGTACTGCATGTGCCCGTAGCTCTTCTAGCAATATGGTTACCTTCTCCTCTGGGACATTCAGCTGGTTGGCATAATTGGCAATCATTTCCTGTAAAAAAAAACACATAACTTTATGATTATATGATAAAGTTTCCCCTACAACAATCAAACAGCAATGGAAAGCGCGGTCAGTGATTTGCAATATCTAGCATTTAAGAGCTAACCAATAATAATCTTGTTGATTGCATATATATCACTCATTCTGACTGGAAAATACATGTATGACATCACAGTACATGACTGTGTGCATACAAGACAAGAGACTGAATAGCACAACAGATGCAAAATGTTAAACACGTGACAGCAGGCATAAACAAAGACACATATACAACATAGAGTAAAATGACCTATCCTTAAGGATTAAAGGGCAGTAGTTCAGTGGCAGCAAGGTAAGCTCAGTCGGGGGAGCACTCATCCTGAAAGAATGTTGTCATGGTTTATTGTTTCAAATTCGCCGCACAATTTTCTCTCTTCGACATTTGGCATGTAAAGCAGGACTAACAAGTTAACTTACCTATGGGTATAGTCTTAAGAAGCTTTTAGCAAAGTTTATCATTTCTGAATGATGATCCCTAAAATACAGCTGCAATTCATAATCAAAAGAGGATACATGTCAAGATTTCAACTTGGTAACAAAAGTGGGTAAGATGTTGTTTTTTGTCCGACCGTTTTGCTGAGTAAACACATCCATTGCCCTAAAAGCAAGAGTAACAGATTCAAGTCCCAGACTGGGACCATATTTTTTTAACCTAGTGATACATGGACTTTTATAAAGGCCAATACTGTCTAGCAAATAAAGCTCCATAACAACCTAACATGTAGTAGTTGTTTCTCTCTTTTTTAACTAGGCAGTCATGGACTGGGCTGACAACAAGCCTGGATGTCACAACATTAATTCATATTTCATATTAGTTCAAAATGTAGCGTAATTCATTCAATAAGACACATACAACACAAAGAATTGTTTAATCACTTCATTTTATTTGTTATTTAAAACATAACTAAGATAACTTATACATAAATTTAAACCAGTTTTACATAGTAGACTGATCAGATGGATGATACAGCCAGGACCCTCATAAGTAGGTCAAGTAACTGCACTTAAATAACTCCGAACTGAGTGACTTCCTCCTTTGTTGCTCTATTTTGGGAAACGCCACACTAGCATTTTGGGAATTTTGCTTCGTGAAAATTCATATTTTGGGAAAAAGTAATTGCAAAAATGGCTCAATTGGGAAAAATAATATGCCCATGCCATAGGGCGAAAAAGGCCTAGCCCTGTATTAAGGTTGACGAACCAGTTAATGAACACCCGAGAACTAACCTTAAATTACATTAAAATTGAAACACTTAAAATGACAAAAACATTTTGTTTTAACAAATGACTAACAGTTCAATCTTTGAATAACTTATCTGTTAAGTTTTCAAGCAAATATCCTTCAAGAATTCATAACAATGATTCCCTGATTATTGTCACCTCTAGCAGACAAAAAATATGGCGGATGATGTTAACATGACCTATTACCGCACACTTCATAAATACTACTCCGGTATATACAAAGTCACATGAATATCACGTGACCCGGACACGGCGAAAAAATTTGCATCTGCTGCAATCAAAACTGCAATCGGAAATATGCTTTTGGTGTGTAAATGTACGTTTTGATAAATGAATTCTAAAAGTAATAGCAAACAACACATAAAACCGTTTAAAAAAGAATAAATGCATTCCTTTAACCTGTTTTAGTCGCAATTGTTTCAAGCTAAGTAGGCAAGTAGGTCATGAACTTCATATACAACCATTTGTTTATCGATGTGACGTCATGCACACTTTTACCCATGTGCATACAGAACCGAAACAAAACGTCCGATAATAGGTGATGTTCGATAACAGCTACTTACACAATAAAATGTAAACTTTACTCAAAAGGAACTTTTGTGACTATATCACGAAAGTTCATATCATAATCTTCCTATTCACTCTTACAGTGTACATATGTGCAGGAATGACTCTGTATTGCACATGAATGTATGTTATATCTTATGGTGACAATAAAACTTTGTACCAAAAAATGTTCATACCAGAGGGACAGTTCCTGCTTTGCCATTGGTCTCTGTGTAGGGCAATTCCCAGAGTTTCACTTTATCAACGTTCAATATATGTCCAAGCTGCTTTTTCAGAAACTCGTCAGTTGCCATTCTTTTGTATCAGAAACACACACAATAAATAATCACAAAGTATTATTTATCCAAAAATAGAAATGATGTTATGAAATCGTGTTTATTTTGGAGAACAATATCTCGTGGAGGCCAGCTCTTACGTGTAAGTGTCAGTTTCGAATAATTTTTTTTTTTGCTTAATCTAAATATTTATAACTTATTTAGCTTGACTAAATATTCACTCATTTACATGTCTTTGTGTGACTTGAATCATTGCACGACAGTAGATAATATTTACAAGAAATATTATTCGAAGTAATTGTATATAATGTCTGAATAAATTTCACCTTGTAAGAAACGAAAATGTAAACAAACATGGCGCGTTTCCTTGAAAAGGATATTGTCAAAGATGTTCGTCGTTTGATAGAGTGTGTCACAGGATTTCAAGTAACACAGTTTTAAAAGGCTTTATGTTAAGTTTGAAATATTTCTACTTGTATTATTGTCAGTAAGAATTTACAAGGGGGTATGCACAGGGAAATTGTATTGTAACACTAACAGGCCTAGCCTTATTTTATTTACTCCTATAAATATGAGGTCGATTTACATCGGGGTAGCTTACGTCTAATTATTTGGACTATATTTTATTTAGCCATCCGTATTTAAATAAAGAAACAATCATTTACCTTGACATGTTATTTATTAAAATATCTTAATAATTTAACACTTCACAGTCTTATATAGTTATCTATCCAATAGATTAGAAAGAGAAGGAAATTACTTTTGCTTGGAAACATAGGTAAAAACTATCTCTGGTGTTCTTGTATACTGTTGACTCGCGGTACTTGAGGAATATTCACTTGTGTCTAGGAACCATCTTCATATATCAGATAAATGATTTAAACGACAATCATATTTAACTTAACTTTATTGGACAACTGCCTTTTTATGACGAAAATCCTTCAATATTAACTGCCATAGAAACAATTCCAACACCACTGTCCACCATTGTTGTTTATTTTTTCTCCCGGTAGAGTCGCGGTTAATAGGTTAAACAGCACCAATTTGAAATTGAACAAGAATTATTAAAGCTCTGACATACTCTTCAAAGTAACAAACAATAAAGTATATAACTATTTAAATATATGGAATTTAAGACATCAATTACAATAAATAGCACAGTTATTTTCAGGCAATTTCGTTTTTTTTCGTTGCGACAATTAACTGAACTTTAAAAATTCAAATATTGTTAAAGTCTGAGTTTTACGACATTTAATTACCAAAAATCAATTCCAATCTGTAGCAAGAGATGTTTTCTGTCAGATTTGACAAGTAGGTCACGCAGGTTTGTTTATAAACAACCTCCAGATGGCGCTAATGAAATACTGCGACTCAACCTGACCTGCGAGTTAACTGGGTTTGAGTATAGTCAATATAAATGGACTCCCAAAGCCGTTGAGTTTGATAATTTTTGTTATGACAGCTCTGGAAGTCCATGTGCACCCCCTCATAGTCACAACCGCTGTTCTCCACAGCTGATCAGTGTGCATCACTAAACCGACATCAAACGTTATCAATAAAGGAAAGTGATGAATAAATTTCAAAAACACACTAAATTAACCTGATAGGCAACCTACTGACGTTATCCTTTGCATGAACCCTTTAAAACACAACAATATTTAAACACTTTAATCTTGCTGATGTTTTCATGGCGAAATTTGGAACAGTGTAAATATTCGTAAATTGTTATCGACTTAGGCTACATCACAAATAACAATGTGCAAAAGATTGCTGGGCCCATTGCTACACTTTGGGTGATTGGGGCCTGGATCCTCAGAGGGGGGAATTTCGCGTTGTTTTGGGCAAAAAGGGTAATTTAAGAAGATCTTTTCGCCAACCATTTAACACTTAAAATGGCTATATTTTAAGGGGGGAAATTGGGCCCCAAAAATGGCCAAACGAGGGCCCTGAATTGGTGTACTGCAACCTAACCGATAGCGACAATTTGAGTCCGCAACATTACGACTGTTTTACAATATGGTGGATAGAGGGTACAAAAGAATGACAATGCAAATAAAAAACAATTATTTCTTGCTTTAATGGTACCATTTGCATGAGTTTGTGCTTTAGACAGGTAAACGTTGATAAGTTTTTGCAGTATGTATCTGTTCCTTAGTCCTTGCAGTGGTGATCAAATTTTGCACCATAAGACAATAGACAGTGCATTGCAATTCTCAGCAACCCTTTTTTTTAATAAATCTAAGAGTTAAATTATCTATCTATCTATATTGTCTAACTTCCCTTGCGGGTATTATTGACAATTATAATTTGCAACTAGTGTTCTTGAGCCCAAAACAAGCCAGTTTCAGCCTATACACTGGCTTTAATATTGTTTAAAACAAATGATCCCATGAGAATTTCATGTATTAAAAGAAAAAATAGAGGCCCTGTCTTAACTTTATACACTAAAACACATGATAACAATTTTATGCCATTATCATAACACCAAAATTAATAAATGTATGGGCCTCCAAGTTATGACCAGTAAACATCACGAAGTTCATGAGAAACAATTGCACAGTTTTTTAATGTTAATCAAAATAGACTTGTACCAAGGATAGAAATGCTTCAAATACAAGTTAGATTAGACACCAGATACATATTAATTAAACTAAAAACACTGTAATAATATATAAATTAATCAGTCCTCCTGGGAGTTTTTTTTGTACTGTCTTCTTGTTTCACAAAACACATAATTTGACGCACGAATTTGTGATATTGCCATTGATAGGTATGTTTACAGAACTATTTAAAATGCAAATTCTTGAATATTTTGCTGTCAACTGAAATTGCCAGTGAAGCTCAAATTCTTATAGTAGCTTAAATAGCCTATAGAGTTAGATCTTGTTACAAGACCAGCCATCAAACTGAAAATATGAACAACTCCAATTCTACAGGTATATGTGCATGGCTTGAAGGCTTGAGATAATTTTATTCTGATGTTGTTGTTTTTATTTGCAAGGAATATGAAGACAACTTCAGCATATGCCAGCAGTTTGTTCTGTCCAATTTCAAATTCCATCGCTTCCTGGATGTGGACAGTCACAAGGTGACCCGCCAATTAGTAGGGTAATTTACAGTTAAACATTATTGCAATATTAATTAATAAGTGTTGAACTTAAAGTAGGTATTTTTACCTTCTTTAGCAAAGGCCTTTTACAAGCCTCTTCCGCAAGAGAAAGGCCACTTCCCCCAACATATTTCGTTTAATCATGCAATGTTGCATTAAAATTCAAGTTTACCATAGAATTTGACTCTCCTTTCTCAGTTTTGTTGTTTTTCCCCCCAAAATGGAAGACCGTGCCCTTTCCCCAAATCAAGAAACAAAGCCCTGTGAAGTCTTGTTGATGTTGTTTTTCTTGAAAGTTTTTATCAATCGTAGTTGTTACCATAAACTTAAATTTTATTAATCACTATTAAGAAAACACATAACCATGTAAGAAAGAAAAACAAACTATTCAAATTGAATAACAAAATTTCGGTGTGACATTTGTCGGCAAACAAAATATCAAATAGTGTAATCCTTAAGTATGAACATGTACATTTAGGGCCGATTTTTTGTTAAGTGTATTTATAGTCTTTCTAGTGTTCAAATTCATTAAAATATCTAAGATTACTAGACTGTATGTTTAACAGGTTATTATTTAGCTTTGAGATCATAACACATGTATCAATTTTTGAACATGTTATTATTATAATTGCGAGAACCCAAGGTGTAAAACATTGATATTTAAATGTCTGTCTGTCTGTAAAGGAAGTCATGATGCAACACACACATTTACCTTGGGTCAATTTGACTTCTGTTGAATCTATCTTGCTTCATGCTTTTCACAAAAATTACTAGTACCAAAACGTTTTTCAGCAGGGTAGTTAAGTTTACTGCAGGAAATCACCATTCAACAGCTTAAGGTTAAATACAATATTGTTATGCAATATTTGTTTTCATTGTAACCAAGTTTAGTTTTAATTGTAATATCAGCACTGTGAAAAATGAGATGTCCACTTTTAAACATTCTGAAAATTTGAGCCCTAAACTGCTCATAATTCTGAAAATTTAAGTCACTAACTTGAACTTCTCAAAATTTTGAAGAACTACCATTCTCTATGAAGGAAAATGCCTCGTTAAACTGTAACCTTAAGGCTCATTGTTAATTAAAATTTTGAAAGTTTTAACAAAATGGTGAAAAATATGTGATATGTTAATGTAAAAATATTTTTCTGTGAGAGCCTTGATAAGATTTCAGTCCATCACATTAGCCTATCCTGTGTGTTTTAATTCACAGACTGTGTGAGAAGCTCAAAATACATTCTGAAGGTGTCAAAGCGGAGAAGTTGCAGGAGTTGGCAAAATCTTTCCTGGACATTACCGGCTTTGAAGGCAGAGATGAAGGAAAGGTATGTGAAGGTGTTGTACTGCTAAAGCTTAAGTATTTTAAACAGGGTTGGCACCAATCGACCGCCCCCGGTTTTAACCAGCGGTTGTAACCGGTTAAAACCGCCCCGGTCAATACTCCCAAAGTGGTCATTACTGGTCAATACTGGTCGATTGAACTTTTCCCCCAATTTTGATTAATATTCCATGCCTTAATTAAACAATATTGATAATATAAATTAAATAGACAAGTTGTATTTTGTACCTGTTCATGCAATTTGTTGGCCAATCTCTCAAAATTTTGCAAATTAGTCAAATTTGGCCATTTTTTGGAAAACTGAATATTGAACAATTATGTGCATTGTCAAAACTTTATTCAATGTTTTTGAGATCAAAGTTTATACACATATGTACATCACTACATGTCATCCTCACATCAACATGCATTGTCAAAATGTTAGTTGTTTAACTGTCACAAAATACACATATTCACCAGTTAATATCTTCATCTCCACGGAGGAATCCTGTAGCACACAACTAACTTTGCAGCTTTCTGGATTCCTAAACGGTTTCTGAGCTTTGTTTGGATGGTACCGAAGTTGGAGAAGATTCTCTCGAGAGAAGCTGAGCTGCATGGCATTGGGAGAAGTTTCATGGCTAGCTCACAGAGTTTTTCACCAAGAACTGATTGTCGCTTCAAACAGGACCACCAGACACTGGGCTGCACTTTGCATGAAACATCTATACTGCGCAAAGCATTTGGAATGTTCACAGAATTCTCCATGAAGCGAAGAAGGTCTGGTAGGGCACCTCACTAACAATGTGTCCTGTGCTGCATTGCACTGAGATGCATCAAGTCGTTTGCCGCGATAAACAGGGTGCAGGATGTTGGCCAAGTAGTGCATGGGGGTCATTGCCTGGTTGAATCGGGCAACAATCTTGGTGCGGTAGGGTTGAAGATCTTCATTCTCAAGGAGATCCAGCCAGTACTCACATGCATCCGCAAGAGAACATGTGTCTGACTGTACTTTATCAAGGGCCAGGGCTACTGGTGACAGCTGTTTGTGCAGGTGCTTCACCTCGTTGAACAGTCCCACATTCTGAATAAGGTTTATAATCCTGGGTTTGATCACATCATCACTACTGGCTAACACAAGCATCATATTCAGTCTGTTTTTAATATAGGTCTCTAAGCAGGTCAGTTGACTATTCCACCTGGTGTCTGCAGGAAGCTGGGGCTTTACAGATCCCGGGAGGTTGCTGAGTAGAGCTCCAGGAGCATGGTGATTCCTGAAGTACTTGTTGACTTCAGTCACCTGGCTCATCACCTGTGAAGGGGTAATGTCTTGCCCGAGCAGGTTGAGCCAGTGCGCAGAACACCCATACACTGTCAAAGATGGGTCGTGCTCAACCAGACTTTTTCTCATGGCCTCCATCTTCTTCTAGTTATCTGTCACTACTCCAACCACTGTGCAATTGTAGGTTTCTTTAGCCTCTGCTATGCAGTCCTTCGCCAGATTCGTGCAGTATGCTGCTGTCTTCTTGTTGTCGGCAGCATCGTTGGTGGACAAGAAGTATGCCTTGCCGTCACAGTGCAGGCTGGTGGCAATGACAGGGGTATTGTGTATGTCCGACCACCCCTCTTGCATTAGGACAACATCTTTCCCCTCTAGCTTTTCCTTCACTAAGGCTTGCAGATTGTCATGGACCTTGTCTAGGAGGGGTCCACCTATGTCCTTGCCAGATGGAGGGGTGTAGCCTGGTCGCAGCATTTTGATCATATCCCGAAACACTTCATTATCAGCCACATTAAATGGAATGTTGCACGCGTAGAAAAACTTAGCGATTTGCTCATCCAAGGAATCACGCTTTGTGGTATTTGTCACAACTCCAAAGTTGCTTAATGACTGCTGTTTCTGGCGTTTTGGCGTTTCTGGCTGTGGAATGCTCATAGTGGGAGCTGGAGTAGGTTCTACAAGCACAGTTTCACTTGCAGGCATGACACTACTTGCAGAAATTCCTTTCCCATTACTTTTACATTTCTGTAAATGAGTTCTTGACCTTATCACTTTGGCACTCACTTCAAAAGAACATTCTTTACACTTTGCAACTGACTTAGTCCCTTCTGTTAACAAGTGATAAAATCCCCACACAGGATCTTTGGGTTTCATTTTAAGGCTTCTGATTTAGACAATGTTAATACTGTGAATGAAAAGCAGGAATGATGAATTTAATAAGAGGTACTTTTAAATATTTCCTAATTGCTATATTGCTAAAACAATACGACTGCCTGCCAAGTGCCAACTGCCAACCTGTCAATTACTGTGTATTAGTTGTTCCTCATGCCCCACTGTACCCACAGTCTTCTCACCTATACAGGTAACAGGTTGGGGCACCCATAACTGATGATAGGGCCTTAAATGGCACCCTTTTGACACAACCCTTATTGTCATGTATTCTTGCCTAGATTTCTTTAGATTCTTTTTTAACAAAATAGTGGGAAAATATTTTATATTCCATTTATATCAAAATAAAAAACATAATAAGGAATAATTATTAAAAGAAAAATATAATTGAAAAGAGGAGTCTAGAGTAAACCCACAATTGGAAAAAAATTATTTGTTGCCCAAATCTAGAAATTTGATTGCTTATTCATTTGAAGACAAATTGAACTGTTAAATATGAAATGAAAAAAAACTCTTAATACAGAAAGTAGGCAAGTTAGAAGTAACTACTGTGAAACCATTATTAATCGTCAAGCATTAATTTTCATAAATTTCGTCAGTCGACCGATCGGCGAATTTAAGATCCTAACGAACAATCATGCTCTATGTTTGAACAAAAACAAACACCAAGTTGAACAATATTTAAAACTATACCGTAGACATGAGGCATTAAATTCCAACATAATCCATGCACACATTCACTGCTGTTTCGTAATCAAGATTAATCCGGTTTTGACACAAAGGGATGTAGATTACACAAGGTACTTAACTGACACGTGACACTTCTTTAAAACGCGTGTGCATTACAGCTGTATCGAATGCGTTGACTTCGTTTATGTAGAATGGTAATGAATTAGCGCTAATTGTTTATAACTTTATTACCCATTAGGTGCATTGTGTTTTTCAGGGGTGTTGCATATTAGCCATCACGCAGCGAATGCCGATGAAAGACAATAAACCAAATGAAAAGATGACGATGTGTTATCAACATGCGTATTTATCACAAATTAATAAAGAATATTTAAACTGCTGTTTGTTGTTTGATTGTTTGCGTTTAACCACACTTATTACTATTTTATATGTATCAATTTATTTATTTTTAAATTATTTACATTATTGATTTATATACCGGTAGTTTACTTTTTAAGAACAAACACACACATAGAGTTTCTAATTTTAATGTTGATATCAGAATAAAAAAGCTTTTTATTTGAAAAAAAACACACTTAACAAACTGGAACCTCTTTCGTATAACACAAAGAGTTTTAAAACGGTATTGACAGCATTTTAATAAAAATCATACCAACTAGAACACATACCCAATTGGCAATTGGCTTCGTTGTTACAAACACTCGTTAACGGTTATTCGCTCCCACTTGTCCGCTAATCATAACAATGAACGTGTTAATGGCATACATTAAGAGGGTCCATTACTGTCCATTGATAACAAAAGACTAGTTAATTGGCATGTGACAAACAGGCGCCACCTCCTGCAGTGATTCTCAAGTGTGTTCCCGCATTCGTACCACGATTTTTCGCAACTGCGATTGATCGCGAATATGTATTACACACAAATCGGATATTGACTGACGCATTTTTAAAAAATTCAAAATCAGAAATCGGCGAATTTAAGTGCTGACGAAATCGTCATTTTTATACAAATGACGAAATTTTGTGCTGTCGAAAATAAATGGTTTCACAGTATTTAATTAATAGCAAGTTAGCTCCTTTTGTTTAACTGATATGAAATGGCCTAAGGGCAGATTTGCTTCATTGTCAATATCAGAGACTTAACACTTCATGCATTTTATTACCAATTAAGGCTTTGGGGCCAGATTTATAACCCTAAAACACAAGAGTTCTGTTTGCCCATCTGCTTATCAAATAGATATATCAGTAGATAAGTGAAATATTATGGTAACTACAATAGTAATAGGGTTAAGCAACAGATGTGATACACTGAGATAAAGATATTGCCTTAGTCCTTATGTATTTGAGGCCGTTTCAATAAATAATAAAGAGGTAATTTTTTACAGTTATAAAGATTTTTTTTACAATAAAAAGCTCAAAAAAAGTTTATCAATTACAGAATAATTATTGATTTAATATAGATAAGCTTAAAGTCTTCCTTTGTGATGTTTAAATGCTATAATTTTCAATCAACCAGTATTGACCAGTAATGACCAGTATTGACCGGTTTTAACCGGGTATTGACCGCCGGCCCGGTCAATACTCAATTGACCGGTCAATATGCCAACCCGGATTTTAAAACAATTTATATAGAATATAATGTAATATGGTGATGATGACTTATTCTGGGAAGCTGTATACACCAGCTTTTCACCTTACCTGACCTTTGTAACTGTCCAATAAAATTCAAATAAAATTTCTAGGTCAGAATGAATACACTTCATTTATCCCATAGGCTGAATTGAGCATACGACCAGAACATTGGAAACATCCGCGTCTTTGTAACACTGTTTTACTGCGTGTTCAGCATGAAACAATTTTATCTCTAATGAAAAGGCTAAATAGGTAGAACAGTTTTACACTCAATCTCGACATCAATACAGTTTGTGCGTGCACCTTTTATTTTCAGAGGATTGCCAGCGCGAGAACATTTGTATGTAAAGGCTATGTTCTCATATTTAGTTCTGACGTCCATATTCCTGTCAACATGTTAACATGTAAAAGTATAAAGAGCAGTGGAAGCGAGGCCTCACTTTAATGCATTGCATATCAACCCGCGAGGTTTCGGGTCAGTTCGCGGCCAGTGTGTGTGAATGTCAGAGTTTATATACAGGTCATCGCTGTGTCTTCACGACTACCTTATGTGCTGACCGGAGTTCGCGGCCAGTAAAATAATAGTTATATAATTAAGACACTATAGCGTGAACTAGGTGAACAGGAATTTTCTTTAGACCAGAAAGATGTTAAATGAAGATATCCAGCGATATAATTATGGTATGTCAATAATAGATTCTTAATGTGTTTTCAACAATACCATGATAAATATTATTTTTAATTAATTTAACAAGAATTAATCCACCATATTGGCTAATGTATTAAGCATGACCGCGGTGATTCTCGATACTGTTAATAATCGAATCAAATAGCAATGCGTTTCTTCGAAGATTATTTAAAATATTTCAAATATGTATGGAAACTTCGTGTGTGGTCAGTTGACTCATATGTTTTAATTTCACTTCCATTCTTCTTTTGGTTTTCTGTTTTGTATCTATAAGTTTATGACCAGCAATATGTAATAATGTAAAACAAGCAGCGAAAACTCCGCGTAACATCCCGTACTGCGTGTGATGCAGCTAAGAACTGCACAGAAAAAGACATTCGCTATCCTTGATCTCATTCATTGAACTCTTTACCTTTCATAAACTCCAACCACAATCAACGCCGTATATCTTTTTTAAAGATATTTCTTGTGGTATTCTAATAAATTGTAGCAGTAGAGTTGGTTGTATGAAGTCTTATCACATGCAAGGAATAGCCTCAAGTGCAATTCTTCTTTATAAAATGTACAAGACTGATAAATTACATGTAGCTTATAGCACCATGCTACTGAGGTTGAATTACACTAATTCCATTTCCCATAGGGTCCCATTATAAAACCACCAACTTTCAGAGAATTTTTCTTGTATTTCCTATATATCAAATTATACAAATTTTGCAAGACTGGTATCATTTTAAAAATAAATCTGTGTTCTTTGATAATACAGCATAATAATTTGCATAATACAGCCAAAATACTCATGTATTTGGTCTAGCAACTTCCAAGGTAGTACAATTCAACCAAAAGCAAGCACCCTCAGATAATAAATTTGAAATTACGAAAAAAGCCTTGTTCTTCAATAAATGCATCCCAAACATTCATCTTTCAATTTAATCCCAAATGAAATGCACCAAAACAGTGCAGACACAATAGGGTGCCCTTTTGACAATAAAATAGCAGGAGCAGTTAAGTAATGACTGCAACGATTTTGATAATAAAACACAAAACTATGTATAAATAATGAATGTGATTTCGATGTGTTTTTAACATCTTTTCATAAAATTCCAAAGCGGAAATAGTTCTAGCGTTTATTGTGTACATATGAGCCTTGTTTTTGGAAAACTTGACTTAATGCATGTGCGTCAAGTGTTGGCCCAGATAAGCTTGTGCGCAGGCTACCACAGACATCACTTTTTGCATTAACTATTTTTTTGTTTAGAATAGACTTCTTTTAAACAAAAATATCATAACAGAAAGTGTCATCCCTGATTAATCTGTGCATACTGCACAGGCTTATTCGTAACAATACTTAACTGACATGCATTAAGCCCTGTTTTCCCAGAGCAAGGCTCACATATTATTCCAGTTTTGAGCCACTTGTATTTGTTGCAGACCGACACCCAGTACTCCATCCTACTGGTGTTACTGTTGATATCAGAGAGCCCAGAGTATGGCCAGTATGTCCCCACACCGAGGCAGCTGAAAACAGGTCAGTGGCAGAGGTTGGTACACTGTAAGTTTGTTGGGGAAATCATAAAAAATATCATAAAAGCAGAGTGTGTTATCCCTGATAAGCCTGTGGGGACTGCAACAGTAAAGTATACAAATACATGCTTATGACCTCAATTAATTTATATACTCATGACAGATCAGTATATTCTTTAATAATATCAGTATCAAGTTTTTCTGGTGAGTAAAGACAATTAAAACACTGTTCTTTGTCAGCTTCCTTTTGATGCATTCAGTTGCAATCGACAGTGCCAACATTTTATCATCTGTATCTTTGTGATTATCATTGTTGTTTTCTATACCCCCAGAAATGTAGAGTAGTCGCCTTGTCTATAATGTAAGGCATGCCATGGTTCTGTATCCGATACTGTCAGAGTTGACCAGGTACTTAGGTGATGTCAGCGTGGACCAGGTACTTATGTGATGTCAGAGTGGACCAGGTACTTATTTGATGTCAGAGTGGACCAGGTACTTATGTGATGTTAGAGTGGACCAGGTACTTATGTGATGTCAGAGTGGACCAGGTACTTATGTGATGTCAGAGTAGACCAGGTACTTATGTGATGTCAGAGTGGACCAGGTACTTATGTGATGTCAGAGTGGACCAGGTACTTATGTGATGTCAGAGTGGACCAAGTTCTTATGTGATGTCAGAGTGGACCAGGTTCTTATGTAATGTCAGAGAGGACCAGGTACTTATGTGATGTCAGAGTGGACCAGGTACTTATGTGATGTCAGAGTGGACCAGGTACTTATGTGATGTCAGAGTGGACCAGGTACTTATGTGATGTCAGAGTGGACCAGGTACTTATGTGATGTCAGAGTGGACCAGGTTCTTATGTGATGTCAGAGTGGACCAGGTACTTATGTGATGTCAGAGTGAACCAGGTACTTATGTGATGTCAGAGTGGACCAGGTACTTATGTGATGTCAGAGTGGACCAGGTACTTATGTGATGTCAGAGTGGACAAGGTACTTATGTGATGTCAGAGTGGACCAGGTACTTATGTGATGTCAGAGTGGACCAGGTACTTATGTGATGTCAGAGTGGACCAGGTACTTATGTGATGTCAGAGTGGACCAGGTTCTTATGTGATGTCAGAGTGAACCAGGTTCTTATGTGATGTCAGAGTGGACCAGGTACTTATGTGATGTCAGAGTGGACCAGGTACTTATGTGATGTCAGAGTGGACCAGGTACTTATGTGATGTCAGAGTGAACCAGGTACTTATGTGATGTCAGAGTGGACCAGGTACTTATGTGATGTCAGAGTGAACCAGGTTCTTATGTGATGTCAGAGTGGACCAGGTACTTATGTGATGTCAGAGTGGACCAGGTACTTATGTGATGTCAGAGTGAACCAGGTACTTATGTGATGTCAGAGTGGACCAGGTACTTATGTGATGTCAGAGTGGACCAGGTACTTATGTGATGTCAGAGTGGACCAGGTTCTTATGTGATGTCAGAGTGAACCAGGTTCTTATGTGATGTCAGAGTGGACCAGGTACTTATGTGATGTCAGAGTGGACCAGGTACTTATGTGATGTCAGAGTGGACCAGGTACTTATGTGATGTCAGAGTGGACCAGGTACTTATGTGATGTCAGAGTGGACCAGGTACTTATGTGATGTCAGAGTGGACCAGGTTCTTATGTGATGTCAGAGTGGACCAGGTTCTTATGTGATGTCAGAGTGGACCAGGTTCTTATGTGATGTCAGAGTGAACCAGGTTCATATGTGATGAGAAGAGCCTCGCTCTGAGAAAACAGGGCTTAATGCATGAACATAAAATATTGCCCTAAATTAGCCTATGAAATCTACACAGGCTAATCAGGGAAGTCATTTCAGCTAAAAATGTATTTTCACTAGGAAGAAACGTCCTTTAAACAAAAAAATACCTTGAAAGGAAGAAAAGTGTCGTCCCTAATTAACCGTTTTGGACTGCACAGGCTAATCTGGGACGACACTTTACCCACATGCATTAAGCCCTGTTTTCCCAGAAATAGTCTCAGTAGATTTCTCAAGCTGTCCATGTATAGATACCCTGTGTCTATTACAGAGGAGAAGGATGACTTTGACTGGGGTGCGTACCTGAAGGAAGGCATTGAGCTCTACCAGCCTAGCGATGGGGAACTCTCTGTGAGTAGAAATATGCAATACCATTTTACCGGCTGCATTATAAGTGACACATTCTGGGAAAAATGGGCTTAAGGCTTATTTGGGACAACACTCTCTGCTTATAGAAGGTCTCTTCTAAACGCAAAAAATCCATTAAAGTGAAACTTTCATCCATTTGTTTGAATTTCTTGTGCAGAGCATAACCCCTTTAGTTTTCATGGATTTAAATGTATAGCTGTTGACAGTTCTTTGAGAGGGACCTTCCTGTGCTGGGATCATAATTAAGCACATTTTTGGGGGCCCTGGTCACTTTCAGTGACAACACTTGTTTCAAACAATATTCGTATTTGACTGGTGATCATGAAAATGCCTGTGGTTGAAATGGTTGATATTATATTGGAACATTAAAAATAGTATTTGAAGATATTATGTATTGAATATATTATACCATGGCATATGCAAAATTAAAAAAAGGGTACTGAAGTTCTTAAAAAAAAATTTGTGCTTTTTGTCATTTTTAGGTTCAGAAAAATTGACTTGAAATAGGTATCAGCCTGTATGTATGTATTTTTGTAGAATTATAAAGGCAAGTATGATCAATATGTTGCTTCTTGAGTAGAGATTCTACTTAGTCAATAAATATGTTATATTGTTGCTTCTGTTATACAACCAATACCAATATTAGTGTTTTTTACATTTTTTCATGTACATTTAAGCATTAATTTATCATATCTGATATTTTTATGCTTTTTGCATGATCTTTACTAAGGTCAAATTAGTTTTTAATATTTGATGATGTTACTGCCATTGCCAACTTTTAAAATTTACCAGTATGTTTTGGAAGAGTTTTTGCTGTTTATAAGTGTGTTATACAGACGATCATGCACTAACGGTAGTTTCATATATTTTTGTGTGCGTGTCGGAAATGGTGTAGGAAATGCATAGCTCCTGCACTCTTGCCAAATTGTATATATTTTAGCCTTGCGTTGAGAAACAGTGGCTACATGCATGTGCGTTAAGTCAGCACAGGGTAATCAGGGACGACACGAATAAGCTTCCTCTAAACAAAAACACACACAAAAGAGCAGAAAGTGTTGTCCCTGATTAGCCTGCGCAGACTGCACAAGCTCTTCTGGGCCAACACTACGCACTTGCATAAAGACCCATTTTTCTAGAGCGTGACTCATATTTTACTGTTATTTCATTCAGGACTGGTCAGACAGTGAGGAGGACAGTGATGTTCCTGTTGCCCCGGTAACACAGGGTCAAGGTGACCTCTCTCAGCAAACCCATTCGTATTCACAGGGCGATCTGGTACCGTGCAATATACCAACAGGTACACATGCTTTTATGTGGTTCAAGTATGAAGTATTTCATTAAAAAGGATTTTTTTGTTTATTGATTACCAAAACGATGTGCAAGGGCAAATGTGTTTGTTTAAAACGTAACATGAACATGTTAGGTCAAAGACCAAAGAACTAATAAAATCTTCAGTTTGCTGTGCTTATTTAACTTCATACGTGGCGTAAGAAAACTATGGAGTATATTGGGTATCGGTAGTCACACATAAAAATCACATTCTTTAAGGATGACCCAAGTGCCTTAAGGACATAAAAATTGGTTTGCTGGGTTCTTGGAAAGAAAGAATGGCAACTATTAATGTGAGGTTAACATTTAAAAAGCCAAGGTGACAGGAAATTATTGTCAACACTTTATCTTTAGAACACCTTGACCTACAGTTATAATTATTGGTATAGTGGTTACTTGGGTGATCAAAGAACGCATCTAGTAAGTTAGAGATGTCATGGTCATGGTGGCTTGAATCAGGACATTGTTTCAGCACACTTTTTGAAGAAGGTTTTGAGTATGGTCTTCTTAATTGGAATGCTGGTTTCTTGGGAGGAAAGAAAGAAGTCTTTTGCGTTTGAGATCAACAAGTCAAAGATCAGGGTTGCATGCTTGTAAAATTAAAATTGCTTCTTAGGATCATGTCAATTATTATATGGTTAGTTTCGACCATTGATGACCCCAAATATTTTCAAAACAAGAGATCAAAGTTCAAGATCAGATGGGCAACTTCCCTGCTTTGTGTGGGCCTTACATGTTTTACAAGCATCTCTTGTGTTTGTATGCCATATTTTTTGATGTCCCTGAAGTCAATCAGCATGCATATGTATTGTGTTCAAACTTAATGTATTTTTTAAACATCAACATATTCAATGCTTTCCTTAAAAAATGTGTACTTAACATAACATCATTGTAAATATATAAAGCTCTAATGCAGATTGTATATTCATTTACACGGTTTTAAGCAATGTGTCTTTAAAAATGCAAGTTTGTTGTGATCTTTTTGAAGTTCATGTAGGTGGAATGCCAGAGTGGGAGGAGTCAGAGGGCATGAGTGATTCTGATTGGCTGAGCAGGAACCTGGTGGCCCAATACTGGAAGGGGGAGGAACTTGAAGTGCAGATGGGCAGATATAAAGCCTGTCAGCTCAATAATGACTGGTTAGTATAAACTGATTTCTTAGTAAAATATTTCAGCTAAAAATGATTGTTCAGTTTGAATTGATTTCTCTGTAAAATATTTCAGCTAAAATGATTGGTCAGTATAAACTGATTTCTTATTAAAATATTTCAGCCAAAAATGATTGGTCAGAATAAACTTATTCCTAGATTATTTTCTTAGTTATTGTAACTCAGTAGGGAATCCATAATCTATTTTAACGTATTGGATTAACAATCAGGATTCAATGGTTTGTTCCCTTAATTTATCTTACATATATACTTGTGATTTGCATAAGACATTTAACCAAGTTGTAGTGTACCTGGGGCTGCACACTGATTACTTAAAGACTCTTGGTCACATCTCATTATGGAACAGGGAATCTCATGTATCTAGCACTTTCCAACATAATACAACTAACAAGTCTTCAAGGGGCAATGTCAAAGAAATTTAGTGCTCTTAATTATGCAGTCACTCTATCTCCATGAAGAGGGCTGGCTACATTTTATATTATGTGTTTTTTCCTGTAGAATATTTGCCATGTTCCATAAGAACCATTCGATCTTTGTCAGAGCCAAGGAATAATTACAGCATAATCATCAATTTATGCATGGAACACTTTGCGTATGGTATGTTATACATATTTAATATTTCAAAAAAAGAAATACATTGTTATTCTATATTATTCTATAAAAAGAACAGTTGATTCCTATTTAATTAATTAATTTAATCAACGATTTCTCCTGTAATGTCAGGGAGGAATATAAAGCACGCGTTGACCCGCTGCACTGCAGACAGAACCACCGCATGGTCACAGAGAATATCCTGCTGCGAGAAGTTGTCTGGTACATCCATAAGTATAGTAAACGTTTGAGCCGCAATCTGGGAAAACAGGGCTTAATGCATTTTGCAAATTTTCGTGTGCTGTGTGCACAGGCTGACTAGGGAAACACTTTTCACTTTTGTGAAATTTGTATTTTGAAAGGAAGTGCCTACTTAAAAAATTCCAGTCTGGGCGAAAAGTGTCTGCCCTGTTTAGCCTGTGCAGACTGCATACGCTAATCTGGGACGGCACTTCACATACATGCTTTAAGCCCTGTTTTCCGACAACAAGGCTCATTTCCTGCTTTTATTGTTTTTATGCCCCCAGTAGGGTGGCATATAGCAGTTGAACTGTCCGTCAGTCAGTATGTCAGTCTGTCCGTCCGTCCGAAAAAAACACTTTAACGTTGGCCATAACTTTTGCTATATTGAAGATAGCAACTTGATATTTAGCATGCATGTGTATCTCATGAAGCTGCACATTTTGAGTGGTGGAAGTTCAAGGTCAAGGTCATCCTTCAACGTCAAAGTTAAAAAAAATAATTCAAAGCGACGCAGTAGGGGGCATTGTGTTTCTGATGAACACATCTCTTGTTCAACAACAATGCTGACCAATTAAAATCCTTTTAAAATCACATACGTTTTCAATCTAAATTATCTGATTGTAACTTCCACTGGTACAGAAAATGGGGCTAGATTGAACTTTACCGGTACGCAGTTTGTTACCACTATCGACAAAGCGTGGGTTTGGGGGTGGTAGCCCTTGATACTAAGGAAACATATAGGTTAAAAAGGATTATTTATGAGGTGTTGCGTTAGGTGTTAGGTGTTGCACGCTTAACAACGATACAATTCTACGCTTTTTCGTTCTTTTTTACGTACAGGTAAAGTTCAATCGTCCCGAAAACGGGTACTAAAGGTTATGTGTTTTTTTTTCCAAAGATATTTTAATCTTTATAACCTGTACCAATTGTACCATAACACATACATACACGTAGACAAAGTCCAATTCTGATTTCTTTCCGTTTTATTTCTGCTTATTAACACAACACAACGTTTTCAAAATGTTTGTTATATACAAGATACATGCGAAGACCGCAACAGGCCCAGCCCGCAAAAGCAAGCAATAAAGCACCTTCAATGTTCGACTGCTAAAGTAAGACTGTGTTATTAATATAGATATAAACAACGAAAGCTTTGATAATTGTTACGTGTACAATTCTGATTGGCCGTGTAAAGTAATGTTTCTGCGACGAATGCAACGGACACATAACGAATACATAAGGAATTGACCGAAGATTGACACATAAGGTAAACAAATATTCGTGTCCGGTAATTATTGATGTTTGCCAACCCGAGGCTATTGAAATGTTGATCCAGGGGGCCACCTATTCAAGACAGCATGAAATCTGGTACAAATTTCGACTATCTTATTAATCCAAATTATCCAACTATGCCCCAAATGTGCGTTTTGTGTGCGTTATTCTACACAATATCCAAATGAAAGACACTTCGTAAAAAATACACAATACATTCATGCATACATTATTTTCTATGTTGGCATGAAGGGCATACTTGATAAAACATAATTCTGTTTAGAAAAGTCATTGTGTGAAAAGAAAGAAGGCATAATTACTGGGAAAAAAAAGTTAATATGTTTATACTTTTTTCTTTTAGAAATTGAACATGCAGGGTCAAAGTATATCATTGAAAACCAGTCTTAATGAATTCACTTAAACTTATCGGGGACTGCTTTTTTTACATACAGTGGATGTATGGTAAGAATAGTCTTAATTATCCCCAGCCTAAGGCAGAGGGATATTGTTTTGGCATTGTCCATCCATTAGTCTGTCTGTACGTCTGTCTCAAACATTTTAGGGCCATATCTCAGAAACTATATAAGATATCAACATGAAACTTCATATGTGTATAGATATAAATGAGGAGAGACAGCGGATATCAACTCAACAAATATGCTTGTTGAACTGGAAATACCATCACAGTCGGTGTGTAATCCCAAATGGCTGGACCACACAAACTCATCCTGGATACCAGGCAAATGCAGTAAGCCTGGTCTAAAGCACCTCCCTGAAATATTCTCAATAGTTAAGCTATCTGCCTTGAGGCTTTTTTCAGAAAATTAAACGAGCATCTTTTTGGGAAAACTAGATTTAATTAATGCATGTTTGTGAAGTGTGGCACAGGCCAATCGGGGACACCACTTTCAGCTGTATGGT
This sequence comes from Dreissena polymorpha, assembly GCF_020536995.1. Lineage (NCBI taxonomy): Eukaryota > Metazoa > Mollusca > Bivalvia > Myida > Dreissenidae > Dreissena > Dreissena polymorpha. The sequence continues at coordinate 16,873,664 of NC_068366.1, forward strand.
ATTTTTTCATTTTTTGTTTAAAGGAAGTCTCTTCTTAGCAAAAATACTGTTTAGGCAGGACGTGTCATCCCTGATTAGCATTTGCGGGCTGCCCGTGCTATGGTTGGACGACTCTTTGGCACGTGCATTTAACCTAGTTTTCCCTGAACCAGACTCAAATTAACTCAGATTTGTTCCTTTTCAGGATGTTGCAGGGCATATGTAATCTGCATCTGCTAGATTTCAATGGCCACTTCTTCTCTCCTAACCCAGAGATTGTTGTCCCTACCCTGTCAGCTGAAGTGTTACAGGAACATCTCTCACAGTTTACTAAATATGGATCGTACATTCAGATATTGCAGGTAATCATTAGCAGGGATCATATTTTTTTTGGTTTTGTCGGTCCTAGACCAATTGGGGTCATGAAACACCGATTGAAAATCCCTAACAGTCGGTCCGATTCTGTTTGCTAAAATTCCCATGTCATGAAATCGATTACACAGTGTACAAGCTAACACACCCTAATGACATTCTTATCTCAATTAGGTGTGATAATCAGTTTGCTGCAGTCTCTAAACTGGTTAGGACCGGTTTATTGCACGTCAGACCAAGAATAAAAAACTTGTGAACAGCGGATTAAAGACGCGTCCAAAATTGATGAGGGTGGTCGAACATTTTGCAAACTGAAAAATCGCGAAACAATTTAAGAGACTTAAGGCCTGTGATGTACATATCGATCGATTATCGGTTGTCATTGTGTGTCTATTGATCGTTATCATTGTTAAAGCGATTTCTCTGTTTTGTTTGCTAAGGTGACTGCGTGCACTGGTTTAATTATAATCGGTCATCGATGTTAATTGACGTCAGGGTTGGCACCAATCGACCGCCCCCGGTTTTAACCAGTGGTTTTAACCGGTAAAAACCGCCCCGGTCAATACTCCTGAAGTGGTCATTACTGGTCAACACTGGTCGATTGAACTTTACCCCCAATTTTAATTAATATTCCATGCCTAATTAAACTATATTGATAATATAAATTAAACAGACATGTTGCCAATAATGTCTTAAGCTATTAATACCCAGTATTTTATACCTGTTCATGCAAATTGTAGGCCAATCTCTCGAAATTTTACAAATTAGTCAAAGTTGGTCGATTGGATTTTTCTGGTCAATTGAACTTTTATTCAATTCTAATGAATTATGAATGCTCAGATAATTCTGTGCTTGATTCAGCAAGAACCTGTCAATTACTCTGTATGAGTTGTTCCTCATGCCCCACTGTCCCCACAGTCTCCTCATCTATACAGGATGGGGCACCCGAAAACTAATAATAGGGCATTAAATTGCACCTTTTTGACAAGACCGTTACTTGTCATGTTTTCTTGCCTAGATTTCTTTTTTAATTTTTTTAAACAAAATAGTGAAAAATTCTTATATTTTCTATTGATATAAAAATAAAAAAACATAATAAGAAATAATTATTAAAAGAAAACAATAATTGAAAAGAAGAGTCTAGAGTAGACCCACAATTGGAAAACATTTTTGTTGTCAAAATCAAGAACTTTGATTGCTTAATCATTTGAATACCAATTGAACATTTAAATATGAAAGGAAAAAAAACGCTCATAATACAGAAAGGAGACAACTTCGAAGTTACTATTAAATTAATAGCAAGTAATCTTCTTTTGTGTGAGTGATCTGAAATAGCCTTAGGGCAGATTTGCATCATTGTCAATATCAGAGACATAAAACTGCATGGATTTTATTACCAATTAAGGCTTAGGGGCCAGATTTATGACCCTAGAAAACACAAGAGTTCTGTTTGTCCATCTGCTTATCAAATAGATATATCAATAGATAAGTGAAATACTATGGTAACTACAATAGTAATAATACTTTAGTAACAGATGTGATACACCGAGATAAAGATATTGCCGGAGTCCTTATATATTTGAGGCCATTTCCATAAATAATAAAGATTTACTTTTTTACAACTTAAAAGATTTTTTTTACAATAAATGACTCAAACAAAGTTTATCAATTACAGAATACATGTAATTATTGATTTAATGTAAAACAGCTCCTTTGTGATGTTTACATTCTACAATTTTCAATCGACCAGTATTGACCAGTATTGACCAGTAATGACCGGTTTTTACCGGGTATTGACCGCCGGCCCGGTCAATACTCAATTGACCGGTCAATATGCCAACCCTGATTGACGTGCATGTGATACAAAACAATATATTGCGATTGTAATGTATTGTTATCACTGTAAACTGTAATGAATTAAAAAATATCTGAGATAGAAGTAAAAAACGATTCTAACACGGCACGTCAAAACTTTCATATAAACAAAGAAGAAAATCGTCTATGGGTTATTCTGCAATAATTATGGGCGGACCTTATACACTGAAAGCAAGCGCTGTAACTAAACAATACATGCCGATACATTTTCCACCAGCTTAATAATCCGGTGATATAATTATGAATGAAAGTCGCAGGATCTTATCGACAGAACAGCCAAAAGTTATTCTTATGGGCGGAACATCACATAAAATAGTACACAAGAAAAATAATGTACAGTGTATAAATCTTTAGTAAAAAACGTGTTAGAATCAAAATTATTCGTGTACTTTACAGTTTGTTGTTGAATAACCCACGACAGTAAAATTAGATGCGTGGTTTCAAATCACTTGTGCTTCGGCCATGGGTTATTTGACAACAGTATAACGTACACAAATTATTTCTTAATTATTTGGTTTTGCTATTGTCAGTAGCCAACCTACGCACAGACATTTGTTTGGTTCAGTGCATGTTTGTAAGCTATTATGGAGTCAACAACGATTTAAAACATCGTTATAGACTTACACAGATTAATAATTGTTTCTCAACAAAAACAATTCTAAAAAAAGAAAAAAAAAAAATCTATTTTGTAATAAATAAAAAAAATAAAATAATTGTTTTTATTGAGAAACAGAAAGAAAATGTAGTTAATTTGTTAAACAAACTTTGAAAAAGCCTATTTAGGCGAAATATATCAGAAAAGATTGGAATTTGTTCTGTGTAAAAAAGAATAAATAAACACATAATATATATAAAAACAGGAATACAAATAACGATGTTTATCATATATTGAGATATTGAGTTAGAAAAAGGGAATTCAAGTATATGTTTTAGAATTACCGTAAACATATGAGACCCTTATGAAAACCTGGCTTTATGCCTGTGCATTAAGTGTCAGCCCAGATTAGCCTGTGTAGTCAGCACAGGCTTATTAAGGACAACACTGTCTGTTTAGAGTGGATTTTTGTTAGAAGACACTTTCTATAAACAAAAATTCAGTAAAAGCAGAAAGTGTTGTCCCAGATTAGCCTGTGTGCACTGCATAGGCTAATCTGGGACAACACTTTACATACATGCATTAATGTTGGTTTCACTGGAGTGAGACTCATATGTATGAGAATTACCATATTTTATACAAATCCTGTGTTTTCTAGAACTTTGTTGAGGAGAGTTTCCATGGCAAGCAGGGTGAGACATGTCAGACCTACCAGTCCTTTACAACGTCTGTAGCAGCGTTCCTACAGCAGATGAAGTCACAGATGGTAGCGATAGAACATCGCCTCATCAAGCAAGGTACACTGGTATACAGTCAAACTGTGGGATGGCAATGTACTGAAGTACTGGGGAATTCAAATTAACACAGTTATTTTTAGGCCAATTACTTTTGTCATTTTTAAGTCAATTAACACTGTCATTTTTAAGTCAATTTTAAATGTCATTGTTAAGTCAATAATAAATGTCATGTTTACGTCAATGAACATTGTCATTGATAAGTCACCAGGAATTTATGTTCACACATTTTACATGCAAACTATTTAGTTTTTTTTGGTTGGTTGGTTTTTCTGCATACTAAGTTTGTGGAGTTTGTGTTGTAGTTCAAGATTTATCAAGTGATTAAAGCATCATCAAAACAACTAGAAGATATAGAGGATATTTGTTCTTGTCAGTGTAAGATCGTTTGTTATTTCGCGAGTGATCATAGAAAATATTATTTTTCTATGATCATGAGTGAAAAAACAAACGATCTTACACTGACATGAACAAATTTTCTGTTTCATTTATGCCCCCTTTTCAAGAAAATAATTAACAGCTGTTTCCCTTTCGCTGAGGAGTTACCCTTTCTCCCGTGGCGTGCCTCAATGCATTTCAATTCACAAAATGACGTCATTATTCCAGCAAAATTCTCCAGTTAAACTCTTTTACAATGTAAATTAATAGTGAAAAAAGCATTAAAAAAAGAAAATTTGTTGGATTCGGCGGAATACCACTTTTAATTCACTCGTGATCATAAAAAAATATGATAATCTTGATATGATAATCTAAAAATAGAAGAAGTAGTCACGAAAATGTGTTATTTTCACCGGTGAAAATAACAATTAGTTTTCTTTTCACTGCTGTGATTTCACTGCAGAAATGTCATATTTTATCATAAGGTAACAAAGAAATGCAAAACACTTCTTTTTTATCCCAAGTGATGTACATATTCTAGATATTGTTGCCTGTGAACATAACTGATGTAGTGATGAAAATGTATTAGAGATTGTTTTAATCAGTTTTACAGCCTCATTCTGGGATAACAGGGCTTAATGCATGTTTGTAAAGTATTGTCTCAGAGAAGACCTGCATAGACTTATCTGGGACAACACTTTCTGCATTTTCTCTAAGAAGAGACCTCCTTCCCCATAAAGCGGTTAGTGTCATCCCTGAGTCCGCACAGACTAACCTTGGGTAACACTTAATGCACTTGCATTAAGCGCAGTTTTTCCCAAAACGCAGCTCACATATATGTCCTTATGAAAAACTAAATGTCTGGCTTTTAATTAAATAAAGGTAATGACCTGTACCGCCATCTGGCTTGATCAAAGTTGACGACACTTTCTGCTATTTAAAAAAAAAAGGAATTCTCATTTTAGCCCAATTCCGGTTTATGTGCAAAATGTTGTCCCTGATAAGATTGAGCTGACTGCACAGGCCTATCTAGGATGACACTTTTTGGAAATGCATTAAACCCTGTTTTCGCAGAGCACTACTCAAATGTCTTTTCTTTGCATTACAGAAGAGATAATGACCCTGACCTCTGTTTGGCTGGAGGTTGAGCCACTCATGCAGAAGGTCGCAGTGCTGTGCATGGTGTACATGCGTGGCGTCCACCAGGGGAGGGCACTGCGACTGACCAGCCAGCGCGCCACTCTCCTGCTGACCACTCTGTACGACACCCTGCTTGGAGTGGACACTCTGTTTGATATGACAGTTGTGGAGGGGGACACTGGAACCGCCATTGGTCACAGCTACGATTCCCTTGAGATGGTGGGTATGTTAACTAATTCACAAAGTGTCTACAGGTTTGATAATGTTCATAAATCTCCTCAGACCCTTGCTGTTTTGGTTTTCTCATAGGAAAAAAAATGTACTGTCCATGGGCTCCCGCTGGAAAATATTTGACTTTTGCATTCATTTTCACCATTTTGAATTTCCAATAATAAATGTAAAGGTGCTATATTGTTGCAAACACTCCCACAGCTGTGTGTGATACAAACACTCCCACTGTGACATGTGTTACAGGTGAAGCTGCTGTTGCCAATCTGGGTTCAGACGTGCCACCCCTACATCAACATCATTGACACCTGGATCTCCCATGGCAACCTGTCTGACCCCTGTGCTGAGTTCATCATACAACGGTAAGTGTACGTAAGGTAAGAGACGAAAATGAGCCTTGCTCTTTGAAAAAGGGCTTAATGCATGTGCAGTCTGCACAGGCTTATCAGGGATAACACTTTTGGCTTTTATGGAATGTTTGTTTAAAGTCTCTTCTAAACTAAATTCCAGTTTTGGCGGAAAATGTCGTCCCTGATTTACCTGTGCGGACCACACATGCTAGTCTGGGACAACACTTTGCGCGCATGCATTAAGCCCAATTGTGTCCTGAACAATGCGAAAATATCACACATTTTCATGTTTAACATAAAAACTGTCATAATTATGCCCCCCTTCAAAGAAGAGGGTGTATATTGTTTCGCTGGATGTTGGTCTGTCTGTCTGTCAGTAGACCAGTTTGTTTCCGATCAATAACTCGTCAATGAAATTACCGATTGGCTTGATACTTCACATTTCAATTGGCCTTGAGCAGTAGATGACCCCTATTGAAATGCGGTCACTTTGTCAAAGGTCACTGACACAATAAGTGTGCAAATCGTTTCCGATCAATAACTCAACAAATTGACGGATTGGCTTGATACTTCACATGTGCATTGGACTTGGACTAGTAGATAACCCCTATTGAAATTAGGGTCACTAGGTCAAAGGTCATGGTCACTGTCACAATAAGTGGGAAAATTGTTTCTGATCAGTAACTCGTTAACAAATCGATGGATATGCTTGATACTTCCCAGGTGCATTAGCCATGGAGAGTAGATGACCCTTATTGAAATTTGGGTCAAAGGTCAAGGTCACTGTCACAACAAGTGTTAAAATCGTTTCCAATCAATAACTTGTCAAAAAATTGACCGTTTGGCTTGATACTTCACATGTGCATAGGCCTTGTACAGTTGATGACTCCTATTGAAATTGGGGCGACAAGTTCAAAGCCCTGTTTGGGGGGCATATGGAACTCTTGTTTTTTTTTAAATGTTAAAATTATTGGTATTGGGACAGTGTATACTTTTATTTCTATTATATTTAATTTTAACTGTGTTAACTCAAGTTTATCGTCATGACATATTGAGGTAAATCACGATATTTGGCCTGTTAACAAACTGTATGGTTCGATTATTTTTCATAATAGATATTCTGCAGAAGGCACATCAATAGGTCATTAAATTCTCATGCAACATTTTTTTATTTCCAAGTGCATAGCAAGCCAGATATGTGATTTGATATGCCACACTTTTTTTGCAATTGCTCTATACAACATTTAAAAGACACTGGAATTTCACCACTGTAAAGTCAAGGGGGCCGTTTCAATAAACATCTTAGTACACATATACGATATGATACATTTTATGACGATGCATAATTGCTAAGTTTGTATCATATGATTCTAAATTTTCAGTACTTAATTAATTGTATTGGCATCTCTAGTGCCGTATACATGTATATTTGATGAGCATGGCAAGCTAAGTTCCTGTTCTTATAAAGATTACAAAATTCTCTTGTAAGTTAAAATTGTCTCATGATCGTTTATCAAACGGTGCCCAGATTGGTCCGGTTTATGCGTCCATACATATGTTCACACCAGAAGCCATAAACTTTACTGATGGTACTGTCTAGAGCTTTTTTGTATTTTTTTGTGAAGCGACCATGGCCCCTCCCCCATTTTGTGAAAAAATGAGACACACGCTGTTCATAATTGTGGAAAAATCAGTTGCAAACTTTCTAAAATTGTGAAAGTTACTTGTTTTCCAAAACTGAGTCTTAAAGTTACTTGTTTCCCAAAACTGAGTCTTCTAGTTACAAACATATACTTGTTTCCCAAAACTGAGTCTTCTAGTTACAAACATGTACTTGTTTCCCAAAACTGAGTCTTCTAGTTACTTGTTTCCCCAAAACTGAGTCTTCTAGTTACTTGTTTCCCAAAACTGAGTCTTCTAGTTACTTGTTTCCCAAAACTGAGTCTTCTAGTTTTTTTCGAATTCCGGTGATATTCCAGGATTCCTGATCACTGGTTGCAGGTTTGTATGGATTGCAGATGCAAATGAACAACGTTTTTTTGTATGGTTTTTGCCCTTTTTCCTGGGTCTTTGCCTGTTGAATCACAGTTCATATAAAGACTTCTGGGCCACTAACATGTCTTTTGACAGTTGGGCAGATACTTAAATGTTTTTTTTTAGCCACAGTTGGGTGTTGGCTTCACTCAATTTTGACACAACAACTTTCTTTTTACAGCAGTGGAATTTATTTACTATGGGTCAGGTTCTATTGTGCCTTGTCAGTTATATTCTTTCTCTCTGATTCTTGTCCCATGAAACAGGATGTTACAATGGCAATTTTGTTTTATTTCATTCTAAATTTTCGTTTTGTGCGACGACAGAAAGCAACACAGAGATTTACAGTTTTGATTAGTTCAAAAGAGTTTTCTTGTAGTTCTATTAAATAAATAAAAAATGTCAACAAACATTTTCTACACATTCAAGATTACGTGACAATGTTCATACATGTACATGTTAGCTTGAAATGTTTTAGAGCATAAAATCAACTTATTTTCAAAATAAAGTATGTTTTTTCCTGACCTTGATATAAACTACTATGACCAAATGTGCCATTCAGAGAAAACACGAATGTTACATTTTCAAGTTTTTTTTTCCACAGTATTGCAAATCCATAACGATGATGTTATCAGCATTGAGTCCCACAATGATCTGGTCACTTATGGTGTTGTAGCAGACTGACAGTGGGTAGCTCAGTCCATCTTTCTGTGAAGCCAGTGTGGCCAGTTTCTTTCTTCCCGCATGATCAACCTGTATGACAGTGTGGGAGTCGGATCCACAGACAAATACTTGTCCTGCAGGTGTGACATGAACATCCAATGGGCCTTGTAGATCAGGGTCTGTGAAGGAAGTTATCAGGGTGCAATCGGTAGCCAGAATGATGAGTTTGTGGTGATCATAGTTCGTGACAAAGATCCTGTCACCAGCAGGACTAACTGCACATTTGTACACTGCACAATACATCTAACATGCTATATAGTAACAGATAAGCATTAAACAAAGTAAACAAATCTGAAAATAATCTCATAAAAGTTCATTAGAGTTTGGAATATCCTGAGTGGTGATTAAATTTAAAGTTTAAATATTGAGGCATGTATATAAAATAATCAAAAATATGTTCAGTATGTACACTATTAAAACATATTTACATTACATTTACCTGATTTGTGACCTCCTTTATCCTCATAAAGCTTTTTCACAAGTGTCCCAGTCAATGTGTAGTGGTTGAGACCAGTGCAAGAGGTGATATACAACACTTCTTGATGGTAGGCAATTCCAACAGCATCATGTGAAAACTGTAACTTCCTACCCTTCACCAGCTGCCAATTGCTCACAGACATAAACTGCACACCACCATCACCAAGAGAAACAGCCACCTCACTGGATGTAATTAGGCAAATGTCCATTGGACAACCAGGCACATCACAATGACAGGACACTTTGTAATGTTTGTTCAATATCTTCACTCTATTATTTTCAGAATCCCCAATAACTACTTGACCACCAGGAAGGCTACAAACGCTTTTGATGGCAATTCCAAAAACTGTCTCTTGATATTTTACCCTGATACGTGGACTTCCTCTTCACAGTCAACACCTGGTCTGGATTCATCTCCTGTGCGAGTGATTGCATGCTGTCTATAATCCTCCCTAGACTTGCCTGTTTAGACAGGTACTGCTCAATCTTAATGTTTGCCTTTAATATTATTGAACTCTGCACCTTAACATGGTTCTCCTTCAGATAGGACTCAGACACCTGCATTTTGTCCAGACATTTTCTGTTGGCTATGATTTCCATTTCTTTATTGCACTTATCATAAAGGCCCTGTACAGCTTCATCTAGCTGTTGAAGTTCATCCTTCAGTCTGCTGCAGTTGTCAACGTCTTTCTTGAGAGAGATTAGCAGTTTGGTCCTAATTTCATCCATTTCTTTCAAGGTTGTATTTTCTAGGACATCCTAAAGCAGTATTTAACTTCTTACGCTGCTCTCTGATTTCTTGTAGTTGTTCTGTATAGGATCTATCCAATGACAGAATGTTGGCCTCTTGTGTTTTCTTAAACTTATCTAGTTCATCAAGAATTGTTTGAATCTTGTTTGACAATTGCTGCATGTCAACTGACAGCTTGTTGACTGATTCAGAAATAAGAGCCAAATTGGTAAGCTGTCTGAAATAGCGAAATCATTCGTTATAATCAACTTGACATATAACATATCTAGGTGAAATAAAACTTAAAAAAGGTTCAATTTCTTAATTGTTCAAAGCAGGGGGTGTATTTACAAATTTAACTTAGGGTAGTCCCCTATGAATAAAGAGTGTAAATTACAAACAGTCAATGTCCCATTTTGTAACTTAGATGTTTATCAAAAATGATCTTAAATATTTTTATAACTTGAACATTTGATTACAAATACTATTCAAATGCATTAAACAAATGATCTATTAACTTTTACGTAATTTTGATATTTGATTGATGCAAATGATATTAACGTAATCTTTTGCTTACCTGATCAAGAAGAAGTCTTAGTGAATAATTGTGACTACGCTATGTCCGTCATCATGCAATGTGCGTCATCGCCCTTTAGCTTGTTACCACTATAGAGTCCATATTTTTAATCCAATATTAATGAAACTTGAACAGGATGTTTATCTGGACAATATCAACCTCATAGTGAAAGCTAGACAATATCTACCTCATAGTGAAAATGCAATCATAATACGACCTTTCGCAAGGTTACACTTATCAATCTACCTCATGGCACAAGTACAATTCATCATAATAGGAGGTTTCGGGGATTCCGATAATGACGTCACATTTGCGCATGCTTGAATTTTGGCCATCAAAACTGTGGCCATTTTGCTATTGTTTGCATTTGATGAACCGCATCGCATTCACACCACTTATAATTATAATCAAATTATTATGTTTTATTATTTTTGAAATATCATTTATTAAAGTCTTACTTTAAAAAGAATATGTGTATTTATAGTTTGTTTGTGTGAAATTGTAAGTATTTAGTCTTCCGACGACCTTAACTCTAATACGATGTAAATGGCCGCGATCGAGAGTGTTGAAGGCCAATCTATTTTAAGTAACGATAAATCCCATATTGTGACGTCACACAAAAACCTCCTATAGACTTGTCTCAAGGTTTAACTTATCTATCCACCTAAAATGTCAAGGTTACTTTCAAAGAAAAAATTTAGCCATAAAAAAAGCTGATTCGTACTAAACTTTGTCATTCATCATGCTTTGTTAGTTATCTTACCACTAATGACAACACTGAGGACATGGTATTTCATGTGCAAAACCATTCTCCCTACCTCAGAGGTCAGGCTCATACTTAGAGGCCATAGGTCAAATTTGGCAATAAAACAGCTTGTCCCGGCTATTCCTTTATCGTTCAATTGCAAAACAACTTACAACAAACAATTGATAAGGAGACAGAGTGTTTAACATGTCTCATTAGCTACAATCTTCAACAATTGGTGACCTTAAACTCAACTCAGGTGAGCCTTTAAGTACCATCTTTGCTCTCTTGTTTATGAATGTCATCAAGTGATCGTATTACTACATGTAACTGTATGACTGAGTGTCACTTACCTGTGATTCTGTAAAACACAATCAGAGCAGCAGAGCTTACTGTGCTCCTGGCAGAACATTTTAAGCTTCTCGTTGTTGTGAATATCACATTGCATCAGCAAAACTTCCATTTTCTTTGCTAGAGGCCATTTATTTGTTTCTTCTCTCTCATATGTCAAATGGTTCACATATACTTGATCATGATGATAAACACATTTAGTGCAAAAACACTTCAAACATGTTTCACAAAATAAATCAGCACTTGTTTAGATATTTTTACTTCCGCAAGGAAAACACGATTAGTCTTTAATTAAATCGGAATTTTTATGAACTGCATTTAACCCTTTGCATGCTGGGAAATTTGTCGTCTGCTAAAATGTCGTCTGCTGAATTTCTAAAATTAGCATTTTCTTCGATTTTTTTCAAAGAGTACTATCAGAATAGCAAACAGTTTGGATCCTGATGAGACGCCACGTTCTGTGGCTCATCTGGATCTAAACTGTTTGCAAAGGCCTTCAAAATCCGGTTCCCGCACTGAAAGAACATGCCATTTTCAATGGGTACTGGGAAGAGTTCTTTATTCACAACGATTTTGACTCGTTTCATGGAATACAATGAGTGTTATCAAAACTAGGTTATGTTGAATAAAGATAAATTATTATAAAATGTCGAACTCGTAAAGGTTGACTCCTGTTTGGTATTTAAAACCACTATCCACTTTCAATATACAAGTATAAAATCCATAATCAAGTAACAAAATGATCAGTTATACCACACGGCCGTTAATCACGCGCGCCACCTCTTTTTGAGATGCATTAATAAATGAGCAAATGCTACTTCCTAGGTGGCGCTCAGGCCCGGATGTTTTGAAAATAAACGTATAATTTTACAGGGTGAATGGGTTATATATGTTTTTTTCAACATATTTCACTTTTTTTTTTTTTAAATCGGCCAATGTAGTGCGATTCAGCGATTATTAATACATCCAAATATGTACAGAATCATACAATCACAACCCATTTGGAAAGGCGAGGACCTTTATAAGTTGTGGCATGGTAGAATTCGCAAAAGCAAATCCATGTCTTTTGCCTGTGTGACGAGAAAATTCCCAGCCAATTTAGTCGCTCATAAAACGATTGCTTTGAACCTCTACGTGCACAAAAACATCGGCTTCTAGCCGATGTAATAGATGAATTTTAATTTTTCAAAAAGAGATGGAGCCAATGCCAAAGAGATGGCGCTCAGAATAGGAGGTGGCGCCAATGCATATTACTAGCTATATTAAAGCGAAATATGTTATGTAATTGAATCTATTATGTTTACAGGACTTACATTATTTTTTTTTGGAAGTTGACTTCTTCAGCATATTTGATTCGCGTGCGTTTTACATTAGAAAACGTACTGTCTTGATGGATTTAAACGTTCGTCTTTGTAAGATTAAAACATTTAACATGTATTATATAAAAGTTAACAGAAACAGACCGAGCTATCTTCATTTTTATGGAGTGGATAGTGGGAAAAACAACATATACGAGCCTAATTAACATTCGTTGACCTTGGCCTTTCATTAAAGTAAGCATTTGGATTAAGGGACACAAATCATCGTTTCAAGAAGAAGTATTATCTTATATTTATTTCGTGATTTATCATACTGTATACACAATTTTGTTGATGAATTATTTTGATAATATTGAACATAAAGCAATTGGTTTCATTAAGTATTATAAATTGTTGGTATATATCGTACAATACATTTTATTTGAAAAAAAATTATGAGCTATTGTCATCACCTTGGCGTCGGCGTCTGCGTCGGCGGCGTTGGCGTCCGGTTAAGTTTTGCGTTTAGGTCCACTTTTCTCAGAAAGTATCAATGCTATTGCATTCAAACTTGGTACACTTACCTACTATCATGAGAGGACTGGGCAGGCAAAGTTAGATAACTCTGGCATGCAATTTGACAGAATTATGTGCCCTTTTTATACTTAGAAAATTGAAAATTTTGGTTAAGTTTTGCGTTTAGGTCCACTTTTCTCAGAAAGTATCAATGCTACTGCATTCAAACTTGGTACACTTACTTACTATCAGGAGGGGACTGGGCAGGCAAAGTTAGATAACTCTGGCGTGCATTTTGACAGAATTATGTGCCCTTTTTATACTTAGAAAATTGAAAATTTTGGTTAAGTTTTGTGTTTAGGTCCATTTTATTCCGTAAGTATCAAAGCTATTGCTTTCATACTTGCAACACTTTCTGACTATTATAAGCGGACTGTGCAGGCAAAGTAATGTAAATCTGACTGGCATTTTGACAGAATTATGTGCCCTTTTTATACTAAGAAAATTTAAAATTTGGTTAAGTTTTGTGTTTAGGTCCACTTTATTCCTAAAGTATCAAAGCTATTGCTTTCATACTTGCAACACTTATTAACTATCATAAGGGGACTGTGCAGGCAAAGTTATGTAACTCTGACTGGCATTTGGACGGAATTATGGGCCCTTTATACTTAGAAAATTTGGTAAAGTTTTGTGTTTTGGTTCACTTTACCCCTAAAGTATCATAAATATTGCTTTCATACTTGGAACACTTGCAAATTATCTTAAGGGTACAGTAAAAGGACAAGTTGCATAACTCTGGTTGTCATTTTTACGGAATTATGGCCCTTTTTTGACTTAGTAACTTTGAATATATGGTTAAATTTTGTGTTTCGATCCACTTTACTTCTTAACTATCAAGGCTATTGCTTTCATACTTCAAACACTTTCATGCTATCATGACGGTTACTGTACCTGGCAAGTTGAATTTTACCTTGACCTTTGAATGACCTTGACTCTCAAGGTCAAATTATTAAATATTGCTAAAATTGCGATAACTTCTTTATTTATGATTAGATTTGATTGATACTTTGACAAAACTACTCTTACCTGACATACCACAATAGACTCCACCCAAACCATCCCCCGTGCCCTCCCCCCCCCCCCGAATCCCCCCCCCCTATTTTTTTTTTTTTTTTCATCTCACAAAAGACCACCACACCCTCACACTATACCCCCCCCCCCACCCCACCCCCTCCCCAAATTATTTTTTTTGAAACTGTTAAAAAACACAAATATTTATTTTTTATTATTTTATTTTTGAAATACCGTCCAACCATCGCACCGTAGAATCCCCCCCCCTCCCCCACCCAAATCCCCCCCCTATAATTTTTTTTTTTTTTTTTTTTAAATCATTCACAAATGACCACCACACCCTCACACTATACACCCCCCCCCCCCCCACCCCCCCTCCAAATTTCTTTTTTTTTTGAAATGGTTAAAATACACAAATATTTATTTTATTATTTTATGTTTGAAATACCATCCAAATCCCCCCCCCCCCCCCCCCCGATTTTTTTTTTCATTTTCTTTCGCATTTTTGGAAAATAATGTAATAAATGTCCACACCCATACACTATACACCCCTCTTCACTCCACCTCTCCCTCCTTTGTGATTGAAAATGAGAGTCCCTTCACCTTTAAAAAGAAAATATATGAGCGGTCTGCACCCGCAAGGCGGTGCTCTTGTTCATGTTGGTGACTTCTTAGTTGAGTTGATCACTTATATATTTTAAAAACTACATCTTTTTATAGAATGTGTTTATGTTCTGTTAAGATTTTGGCCTTCAAATGTACGTTGAAAAGTAAAGTAAATACAACAAATAACATTATCAATCAAATGTACGTCATGTTATAATGTCATTGTGACACGACTGTTAATGGATACATCCTGCATTGGCGCCACCTCCTATCATTAGCGCCATCTCCCTAGCATTGGCTCCATCTCTTTTTGAAAAAATGCAAAATTATCTACTACGTCGGCAAGAAGCAAATGTTTTTGTGCATGCAGCATCTAATGTATGCTGTACGCAATCGTTTGATGCCGTTAGCGGTTTAATTGGGTGCAAATTTGCTCTTCACATAGCAAAAACTCATCGAAAAGCTTTTTAAAACTCCACCATGCAACAACTAATAAAGGTTCTCACGTTTTTAAATGGGTTAAGAATGTATGTTTCTGTACATTTTTGGATGAACTCATCTTCGCTGAATCGCACTACATTGCCCGATTGTTTAAATAATGCGAAATACGTTGAAAAAACATAAAAAAACTAATCACCCTGTACAATTATCCATGAAATTTTAAAACATCCGACCTCAGCTCCACCTCGGAAGTTGCATTGGCTCATTGATTAATGCATCTGAAAAAAGAGGTTGTGCACTTGATTAACGGCTGTGTACCAGAGACGTAGATAACAGAGATAAGCAGCTAGCCAAATTTTGGCAAACTCTCCCATGTCGCGGGTTTTGGCGAGATAAGCGCGCAACTGTTTGTTTGTCGGTAGCCACGGTAGTTAATACGCTTATCAACATTTCTGAAACATGCTTTCGCGTTTCAGTTTGTGCGATTTGAAACAAATAAACTGTTATGTATTATTAAAATGAAAATGTATGCGGTATTATCACATAATTGTAATGTGTCAATTAAAATAAATCACATGCCGCATTGTTGTATTTAGCGATTTAATTCGCCTCCAGTTTTGAAAAAAAAACACACTGATTACTGGTATTTAAAGATGGCCTTTGAAATACGATAAATTCAAATTAAGAAGCTATCAGAATCTAACGACAAACAATTAATAATTGGTTGTTTTTATTAGATTTTTGTTTTTCATTTTAATTGCATTGTTTAAATTTGATAAATCCGAATGCCATTTACCTGTAGTATAATTTGAATAAAGCTCTGAACAAATTTGTCTTCTTATGGAGAGCATCTATTCTTGGTTTGCTCTAATCGACTGTTTGTGTTCATTGTTCTCTTTAATTACCACTAAATTCACTGCACGATTTTACCAATTATAACATTACCACCTAAAGTATATGTATAGAAATCTTCAGACCCGTATACTGTTTACCTTTAGGTATACAGATTATGATGAACATTGTGGTAGTGAATTTGGTCAGGACATTACTCAGTCAGTTAATTGTGTATGAGTGCCCATAGTGTTATCTACGTCTCTGCTTATACAGATAAACATGTTGCTGATAAAAGGAGGGTACACCATATTCTGTAAAAGGGTTAAACTTGATCCAAGTATTCTGTTAAAGAGGCATGTTCATAAATTTTAGTATTTAAAAACATAACCGCAAAGTGTAAGCACTATCTTCATAATTCACTAATTTTATGATTTATATGATAATTTTACCATTTTCTATTGATGATTATCCATAAAAAAAACAATATGTTAACCATTTTTACTAGTAATCAGTGTAATTTTACTACTTTGAATATCCAATATACAAAGTATGTCAGTAGCTGTAGAGCACTGCATAACGGGTGCCAACGCTCGACTGCGGGTGCAGTTTTGAATAAATGAAAGCTTGTCAAAATTTTGTTATGCCCCCAAAGGAGGGCATAGTAATCAGAGCGTCCGTCCGTCCTTCCGTCACACTTTGCCTTAAGGTTTCTAAAAATGCTCATAACTTCTATGTCCCTTGAGATATAACCTTCATATTTGGTATGCGCGTGTATATGGACAAGGCCTTTTCATACGCACACAAATTTTGACCCCTGTGACCTTGACCTTGAACTTAGGGTCTGCGTTTAGGTTTCGAAATCTGCGTTTAGGTTTTGAAAAATGCTCATAACTTCTATGTTCCTTGAGAAATAACCTTCATATTTGGTATGCATGTGTATATGGACAAGGCCTTTCCATACGCACACAATTTTTACCCCTGTGACCTTGACCTTGAACTTAGGATCCTTGTTTAGGTTTCGAAATCTGAGTTTAGGTTTTGAAAAATGCTTCATAACTTCTATGTTCCTTGATATATAACCTTCATATTTGGTATGCATGTGTATATGGACAAGGCCTTTCCATATGCACAATTTTTTTACCCCTGTGACCTTGACCTTGAACTTAGGGTCCGCATTTAGGTTTGATAATCTGCATTAAGGTTTCTAAAAATGCTCATAACTTCTATGTCCCTTGAAATATAACCTTCATTTCTGGTGTGCATGTGTACATGTATATGGAAAGGCCTTTCCATACGCACAAATTTTTTTGCCTCTGTGACCTTGACCTTGAACTTAGCGTCCGCGTTCAGGTTTCGAAATCTGCGTTTTGGTTTCGACAAATGCTCATAACTTCTATGTTCCTTGAGATATAACCTTTATTTTTGGTATGCATGTGTATATAAACAAGGCCTTTCCATACGCACAAAAA
The DNA here is from genome assembly GCF_020536995.1 of Dreissena polymorpha. Lineage (NCBI taxonomy): Eukaryota > Metazoa > Mollusca > Bivalvia > Myida > Dreissenidae > Dreissena > Dreissena polymorpha. The sequence continues at coordinate 16,891,247 of NC_068366.1, forward strand.
TGTTTACCCATTGACCTTGAACTTAGGGTCGGCATTTAGGTTTCGAAATCTGCGTTTAGGTTTCGAAAAATGCTCATGACTTCTTATCAAAGCGTTTATAGGGGGCATATGTCATCTTATGGTGACAGCTGTTGTTAAGGTCTGACATTAATTTATTTGTCAGCTCCAACAAGTAGTCCACTAATTTAAGTTCAGCAAATTATCATAGTATTCAAAAGAACTTGGAAAAATGTCGTTATGAAATCTTACTTAAGCCCTTTTCAGCCATGTTGAATTCATTGACTTTTGCATCATATAGTATTTAAAGAGCGATATTGGGCCAGCATTGCCCTGCTGTTTGACAAACACTGTGGCTGTAAACAAATATTTTATGCAAGCAAAATCATTCTTCAGTTAAGTTGAAAGTATGTGAAAATGATACTGTCAAATCCGATGACTCGAACTTGCTTGGCCGGGATTTCCTCGAAGCATCGATTTTTTTATTGCTATATATTCATATTTATTAATGTCAGATGGCTCGAATTCACGAGGCTCGTATACTTGGATGACTCGAACCCTTTTTACATTCCCTATCACAGTTTTTACACGTTCTTTTGTTTGTTTGGCTTAAACTTGCTTCAGTACGCAAAAAGCTGTTAAGTGGTTAGGAGTGATTGATTAAAGGCACCTATGTCATCGACTCAATCGTTAATTGATTTGAGTTAAAAAACAATTAGACGCCACACCAAACCAACCACCGAAGAAATTGGTGAAGTGAGCCATGGTAGCAATAAATTGAATACAGAAATATCGCCAGGAGTGTGAAGACTCCCAACATGTTCAATGTCTACTTGATGGAATAAAAATATTTGTATCTCAACAATAACTCATTAACACAACACTGACTTACACAATATCATTCTTTAAAGAATAAATGAATACAGTGATGTTAAATATTTCAGCAATGTGTATATAGTGTTGATGCATGTTTGTTTTCTAGTGCCGTTTCTTACATGTACCTGTAAATGTGCTATGTAAAAACGTGCCGATATGATATACATTTATTTATTATATCTGTATAAGTCATACAGTTTATGACTGTAAGTGTAACTGATTTAAAGTTTGATTTATAAAACTATTTGTATATATTATTTTTATTAATTTAAACGCAGAAAGTAGAACAGACTTTTGGCAGTATGAATACTCTTCAACTGGAGATGCAAATCTGTTGCAGAATTATGTTAGTACACAAACATATATTAGAAATTGGTTGGCTCGAATTCCGGATTGCTCGATTTTTTGTTGTCGGTCCCCGAGAGTTGGAGACAGTGGGTTTCAACTGTATTTGAAAAAAAAAGAATTTACTTGTTTAAATTATTAAAACATAAAAGAACCTAAACAGGAAATATCCAATACATAGATTTAAGTAATTTTATCACTTTCATAGAGTTCCTTAAGGATAAACCCTATTAAAGGGATATAAAAATGCATGATTTGGTTTTTAGCGAGGCTGTTTTCGGAGAAAACCCGAGGTATTGTCATAGCCTGCTCGTCGTCCGCCGTCCGCTGTCAGCTGTCCGCCGGCGCAGTGCTAAAACCTTTACATTGGTTCTAAAATCAAAGTTCTTCCACCTACAACTTTGAAACTTCATATGTAGATTCACCTTGATGAGTTCTACACGCCACACCCATTTTGGGTCACCAGGTCATAGGTCAAGGTCACTGTGACCTCTAAAAATAAAAATAATTCTGACAAGCTTTTGCAGCCGAACGTGGCATCCGTTATGCGGTGCTCTTGTGAAGTCTTCCATCAGTCTATAAATTCTTCACCAAAACAACAAGCTTGGTTCTCTAGATGACACATACTGGGAGGAGTCGTTTATTTTCCACTCAATAAGCCTTTCCTGGGAAAATGGGCTTAATGCATGCGAGTGAATCTTGTCCTAGAGTAGGGACGACACTTTCAGCTTTTATGAAAGTTTTTCTTTGACGAAAGTGTCCTCTAAAAGAAAATATAGTCTAGGGTAAAGTGTCGTTCCAGATCATTATGTGGGAACTGCACAGGCTAATCTGGGACAACACTTTACAAACATGCATTTAGTCCAGTTTTCCCAAAAAGAGGCTCAAGTATTCTAGACGTGTGTCCATTCCACACAGAAACAACGAGATTCGTTCTCTAGACGAGACATACTGGGAGAAGTCGTTCATGTTCCACACAATGATGGCTGACCCTGACAATGCAGAGGATCGTTTGGTCACGGACTACAAGACCGCGGACTGGGCCCCCAAATTCCTCCAACCTGTGTTGGAGAAAATAGTCCTCACTGGCAAGTCCATGGAGATGTTAGAAGGCCTGGGGAAGTTGGCCGAAGAAAATCTTGGCTCAAGTAGTTCAGATGACTTGCAAGGTGAAAATAGAAATAGTTTTTTCTACTCATTTGAGGTTTTCTTTTGTTTTTTTTAGAATTACTTATTTGTTGAAGATTTGTCTCACTTTTTATGCCCCCGAAGGAGGGCATATAGTGATCGGACCGTCCGTCCGTCTGTCCCTTCCGTCACACTTTGCATTTAGGTTTCGCATTTAGGTTTCGAAAAATGCTCATAACTTCTATGTCCCTTCACATACCAACTTGATATTTGTCATGCATGTGTATCTCATGGAGTTGCACATTTTGAGTGGGTCAAGGTCAAGGTCATCCTTCAAGGTCAAAGGTAAAATAACATGTATCAAAGCGGCGCAGTAGGGGGCATTGTGTTTCTGACAAACAAATCTCTTGTTTATTTTATTTTTGAACTTGAGGGTTATTTAAATATTGCTTAGTTTAAAGTTATGTTTATAATTTACTTTACCATTCCTAATTCATAGAGGAAAACAATGAACATTTCTCGAACTGTTATCTTACACAAGGGCTATCTTACACATTGGTTAAATACAATGTAGATACAACTTAAGCCGATAAAAAAAAAATACCTCTTGACATTCAGGTAGTCATAAACTTTAATATTGATGTAGAGACTGTTTCATTTATTTTTCTTTGTACGGGTCAATATTAAAGTTCTGCAGTTAAAACTGTACTTAAGTCTTTGCCTTTGGAACTGTATAAATCTGGAAGTGAAAAACAACTATGTTTTATTTCAGAATTCAAGGAAACACACCTGTTTGTGAAATTCCTCTCATCCTTGCAAAGAAATCTTGGTATGAAATCATCCCCAACTTCTGAAGAACAAACAAGGGAGACAACTCATGATGAGTACAGAGTCTTCTCCCCTGAAATTGAAAGACAGATGGAGGAGAAAGGAATAAAGGATGATTTCTTGAAGATGCATTTTAAGAATCTAATGAATACTTCCAGTCAATCTCACTCGATACTTGAAGAAAGTTTTTTGCGGTAGGAATGATTGTGATTTTACCAATTTTGATGATTATCCATAATGGAAATGACTATTTCTTGTATTTTCAAAGTCATGAGACTTATTAACCAGGTTTTCCGAAGGAAAAAACTGGTTATTAGATTGGCGAATGCGGGCGGGCTGGCTGGCGGGCTGGCTGGCTGGCGGGCTGGCGGAACAAGCTTGTCCGGGCCATAACTATGTCGTTCATTGTCAGATTTTAAAATCATTTGGCACATTTGTTCACCATCATTGGACGGTGTGTCGCGCGAAATAATTACGTCGATATCTCCAAGGTCAAGGTCACACTTTGAGTTCAAAGGTCAAAAATGGCCATAAATGAGCTTGTCCGAGCCATAACTATGTCGTTCATTGTCAGATTTTAAAATCATTTGGCACATTTGTTCACCATCATTGGACGGTGTGTCGCGCGAAATAATTACGTCGATATCTCCAAGGTCAAGGTCACACTTTGAGTTCAAAGGTCAAAAATGGCCATAAATGAGCTTGTCCTGGCCATAACTATGTCATTCATTGTGAGATTTTAAAATCATTTGGCACATTTGTTCACCATCATTGGACGGTGTGTCGCACGAAAGAATCACGTCAATATCTCCAATGTCAAGGTCGCCACGACTAAAAATAGATTTTTTTTAAAAACAAACTTACAAATTGGGTTAATTTTGTTTGTTTATTTCAAAAGTTCAGTTTGAGTTTTCTCCCTTTATCAGATTTTTTTTTCACAATGAAAACCTGGTTTTGTGACAATTTTGTCCCTTGTTTTGATTACTAGAATACAATACATGTATTAATCTTGAATCTGAGACATTTTTTTTAATTGTCAATTTTTTGAACTGAGAAATATTCCTTATTTACATATACATCAAACTTAAGTGAAACAACTTTCCATGTCAAAACAAGTGGTATTTTATTGAAGATCTTGATATCATGTAGTTCAGAACACTGTTAATTCTTTATTATAATAAAACATAAGCAACCAAAACAACAGTTAAACAACAGCCATAGTCTGCCTTGACTTCAGTTTTAACAAAGAACCTTTCTGAAATATTATCAAACAAATGGAAGTTAACTTAACATTTCAGTTATGGTATAATTTGTATAGAACTTTAAGCATTGAGCACCGACCTCAATAAGTTGAGCCTTGTTTTGAGAAAACTGGGCTTAATGCATGTGCATAAAGTGCCATCCCAGATTAGTCTGTGCAGTCTTCACACGCTAATCAGGGACGACACTTTCCAGTTTTATGGTATTTTTAGTTTCAAGGAAGTCACTCCTTACCGAAAATCAAATTTAGGCAGAAAATGTCGTTCCTGATTAGCTTGTGCGGAGTGCACAGGCTAATCTGGGATGACACTTTACGCACATGCATTAAGCCCAGTTTTCTCAGAACAAGGCTCAGTTGATTTCAGCTCTGTTTATTAGTCCCCTACCGGTTTTGTCCATCTGTCACACTTTTCTGGATCCTGCGATAGCTTTAAAAGTTTTTTATATTTTTTCATGGAACATGGGTAGATGGCAATATGGACATTATGCACGTCATTTCATTTCGTTCCTACGTCAAAAATTATGGTTGCTATGGCAACAAATAGACTAGAAATACTGCTGAAAATGGTGTTTTTTCTGGATCCTGTGATAACATTAAAGTTCTTAATATTTTTTTCATGAAACTTGAAACATGGATAGATGGCAATATGGACGTTATGCACGTCATTTCATTTCGTTCCGACGTAGAAAATTCTGGTTGCTATGGCAACAAATAGACTAGACATACTGCTGAAAATGGTGGTTTTCTGGATCCTGCGATAACTTTTAAAGTTCTTAATATTTTTTCATGTAACTTGAAACATGGATAAATGGCAATATGGACATTATGTACGTCATTTCATTTCGTTCTGACGGCAAAAATTCTGGTTGCTATGGCAACAAATAGACTAGAAATACTGCTGAAAATGGTGGTTTTCTGGATCCTGCCATAACTTTTAAAGTTCTTAATATTTTTTCATGAAACTTGAAACATGGATAGATGGCAATATGAAAATTATGCACGTCATTTCATTTTGTTCCTTAATAAAAACATTTGGTTGCTATGGCAACAAATCTATATACAAAAAAATCTGGAATTTCTGACAATGGTGGAGCCGGTAGGGGACTTATATTGCTTGACAAAGTCTTGTTTCTTGTAAATCTTTCACATATTCTGTATTTTAAAAACATATTTATCATGTATGTTAATTTGTTGATAGCTAAAGTTAACACATTTCCTCAGTTTAACATTATTTCAAATAAGATAAAGTCCTGATATGCAACAATAAGCATTTTTGTCTGGAGTTGAATTTACACGGATAGAAGATATAAATTCCCTCATCCATCTGTTTTTCCAGGACGATGCACAGTCTAGACATGGACAGCCTGCGCCCAGTGGAGCTGATCCTACAGGAGAGTCTGTACCCGCACATTCACCGCCAGTACGAGCGCGTCTGCAGGAAACTGGTGGACACGATGAAACAACAGTATCATCTCATGGAGTATCTGCAGTCTATGAGGGTACTTACATGACAAAACTGGGCTTAATGCGGGAAGTGTTGGACCAGATTATCCTGCAGAGTCCACACAGGCTAATCACGGATGACGCTTATTGCTTTAATCTGTTTTTCTGTTAGTAAGGTGTAGTTTCTAATCAAAAATTTAGTGTAGTTTAAAAGTGTTGTCCCTGATTAGCCCACACAAACTGCACTGGTTAATTTATTTTTCATTCATTAAAAGCTTGGTATTGCAACAACCAGTGTGACTTTTGATTTTTTTTTCCGCAATATGAATAACATATCAATAATCAAATCATATATTGTAATAAAGTTAAATTAATTTTAATAAAGTAGTTGTGTTGATGTTATCGTAACTTATTACTTGTGTCTTGTTCATTTATGTGTTCTATGTGGATTTCAGCGTTTCTTCCTGATGGAGTCCGGGGCATGTCTGTCAGTCTTCTACACAGAAATATTTGAAAAGGTACAAGCTCAGCTCTTCTTTTGTGTGCAATACTAAACAAAATAAGCAACAATAATACTATTATACAAATATAATCAAAATGAGCATCTTAAGTTTGATTGCTAGCCTGGTCAGATTTTGAATGGAATATGGTCATGAAATTATTTCTATGGCCCAAGATAGGCAGTTGTCATTTACTGCCATAAGCAAGTGCACTAAGTACTGATAAAACACTTATATCAGCTATTCTTGCAGAGTAAATGTGTTGTAGGATAATTATAACCAGTTTACTGACTGGATCAAGATGAAAATAAAAACTATTAATAAAATTCAACATCAAGAAAGAAACAAAATAAACAAAAAATGTATCTTTTGATGAAAAGTGTAAAGGTTTTGTAGTTGGGTAAACAGATTTGTACACACACCAAACCTCAAGTTTGGACTGGAAATAAATCCTGTTACTGTTATATGAGCCTTGTTCAGATAAATGGGCTTAATCCATTTATGCCTAGCGTCCTAAAAAAAGGACATTGCAAACAGCGTAGACCCAGATGAGACGCCGCATAATGCGGCGTCTCATCTGGGTCTGCGCTGTTTGCTTAAATGAATTTCTTTATGAAATATTCTAAATATAGAAATAAATATACTTGACACCCCTAATTTTGGAAATAAATTGATCCAATTTAGAAGGATGGGAGAGTACACTGGGCATAAATGGGTTAATGTATGTGCATTAAGTGTCACCCTAGTTAGCCTGTGCAGCCTGAGCTAATCTGGGATGACACTTTACACTCATGTTTTAAGCCCAGATTCCCAGAATGGAAATTTAGTTTTGCAGTCCAAGTAGGGCAGTAGTCATGGGTATGTGCACGAAGTGACACAACTGTATAAACAAATCCAACAAAGAATCATAATATGCAAAATGAACACCCATTTTAGTGCACAAAGTTAAGATTATTTTAGCAGGTGTACAATTTTGTGCAAACCAAAAACTTTAAATTTTTCTGGGAAATAAAACCTATCACTTTATATGGGACTTGTTTTGGGAAAACTCATTGTCGAATACCCCAGCTGCTGATTACGCTCCGCTCATCTATCTAGAAATGGAGAGTTATGAAATGAATAGACCGGGGATGTCCGTCAATGGGGAAAACTTGGCTTAATGCTTGTACATAAAGTGTCATCCCAGATTAGCATGTGCAGTCTGCAGAGGCTACTCAGGGTCGCCACTTTCCTCCTCAACTAGACTTTTGTTCAGAAGAGACTAAAGTAAAACAAAAAATCCATAAAAGAGGAATGTATTGTCCCTGATTAGCTTGTGCGGACTCCACAGGCTAATCTGGGATGACACTTAATACACATGCATTAAGCCCCGTTTTCCCAGAATGAGGCTCACATGTGAGAATTCTCCAGATACGTCGTCATGAGCATTGGAAGGACTCCACCACAGTGACCTGGGCCCTTCACGAGGCCATCGACCCCTACTTCCCCGTGGAGGTGCCCCGTCTGTCAGTCGCCTTGGAAACCAGTGATGACCCTAATGACCTCCAGCCCATCAACATTACCAACTGCCTCTGTCTGCAATATGAGGTATGGCTGGTAACAATGTTAATGGACAGGGCTTCTCAATCTCTTCATGAATACATTAAAGCTTTGTCACTGATTAGCCTGTCCAGATTGCACAGGTTAATCTGTGACAACACTTTACATACATGCGTTAAGCCCCATTATCTCAGAGTGAGGCGCATATTCTTGAAGCTAGAAACACAAATAAGATTATTTTTGAGGGATGACCATTTTGGTTCAGGACTAAACGCTGAACGAAAGTACCTCATAAATCAATGTGATATTTTTAATAAAAATAAAAATAAACTCTTACTAAATAAATGTCAATGTTCATTCATTTGATTTCATTTGATTTCCGAATGTTATGACTTAGAGTGGACATTTTAATGGGGCATGAGATATGGAGACATTAAATTTTGTCATAACTACCAAGTTGAGGATTCATATTGCAAACTAGATTTCTTGTGTAAATTTGCTTAGATAATTTATGCAAATATCATTGCACATGTGCTCAACTTCGAATTCATGAACTTTGAATGATTTATCTTGTGTGAATCCGCCAACATCTATCAAGGATATAAAGTACAAAATTGCTTGCAATAACATTTAGGTCAAAGTCAAGGTCATCGTAACTAAAAATAAAAAATAGTTTCCAGTGAATAATTTGAATTAGGGTGAGGGTATTGCGCTGCAATTTGTATGAGTTAGCTTATATGCAGACAGAGCATTGAGTTTATTTAAGGCGGGTTAAAGGTCAAGGACATTGTATTTAGAAATTGACAAATTGGTTTCTGCTTAATAAATTGAATTTTGAGAAAGATTTTTTACTGACATTTTGTGCATAGTTAGCTTACATATATACCTTGTTTAGGATTCCATATCAGACTAGTTGGGTCAAGATTTAGTTCCCTGTTTCTTAAATATAATAAAAACTGTTTCCTTCAAAAGATTGAGTTTTTGGGGGTATTTTTATACAATTTTGTATGGTGGTAGCTAATTGCAGACCTGCTGCGGATTGCATTAAGGACTGTTTTTTTTCAGGTCAGTGGCACTTTTACTTGCAATAAAATGTTTGCTTAAAACTTGAGTTTAGATTTAGGTACATGGCTGAATTTTTATGCTCTCCCTTAAAGAAATTTGGGGGGAGCATATAGTCGCTGCTTCGTCTGTCCGTGCATGTGTATGTCCGTCCGTCAGATGCACAATTTTTGTCCGGGCTATTTGTCAGCAATTAATGACTGGAATTCAATTAAACTTTATGGGAAGCTTTACTACCAAGAGGAGATGCGCATATTATCAGCCGGTTCTGGTCTGATGATTTTTCACAAAGTTATGGCCCTTTGAAATTTTACATTGTACATATAGTGCAATTCTTGTCCGAGCTATTTCTCAGCAACTTATTACGGGAATTCAATGAAACTTTATGAGAAGCTTCACTACCAACAGGAGATGTGCATATTATCAGCCAGTTATGGCCGGATGATTTTTCACAGAGTTATGGCCCTTTAAAATTTTCTATAAACTACATATAGTGTAATTCTTGTCCGGGGCTATTTCTCCCCAACTACTGACTGGAATTCAATGAAGCTTTATGGGAAGCTTAACTGCCTTGAGGAGACGTGCATGTTATTTGTGGGTTCTGGTTAGATGATTTATTTAGAAAGTTATGGCCCTTTGAAATTTTTAAGTTGCTAAACCATCCATCGTATTATTTTGTCCAAAGTTATGCCCCTCAAGAAGTTTCCTTTTATCTGAATATATAGTGCAATATTGTGACAAGAAAAAACTTTGGGTAGCATCACCCGTCTCCGACGGTTTCTTGTTCATAATTTAGGGGATTTCGGTATTGGGTAGATTTTAAGAGTATAGTCCCTTAGCGGACTGCACCGGCAAATCTGGGATGAAACTTTACGCACATGCATTAGACTTATTTTCCAGAATGAGGCTGATTTCAATTTCAGATCCCCAGTCCTGTAGATGTAGTGATCAATGAAAGATGTCAAGAGATCTACAACCAGATCTTCTCATTCCTGCTGCAGATCAAACGGGCAAAATACTGCCTCGATGAACTTAGATTCTATGGTGTGTATATGATATGAACTGATTGTTTTATCGTTAGGGGTACACATAAGTGTGCTTGGTACAACAAAGCCACAAAGCCTCTGAAATAAGTGATTGATATTGACACGGGGTTATTCAAGAGTGACTAATTCACAACCCCGCGCATCCTCTCTGCCTTTGGGCCACACTCTGATACTATTCTGCTAAGAATTTTGGTCAAAGGGCAATAAAAATGTTATCAGTAAGGGTGCATGGCTGCTTTTGCCTTTAAAAATAGCAGAGTGGCGCTTCAGAACGGCGGTATTGCACAGCGCCATGCAAAAAGGGCCCAGAAAAACACTACTGAGTTGTGTACACAGTATAGGATAGGAACTGAGTTGAGTACAGAGTTTAGAATATGAACCAAGTTGTGTACAGAGTATAAGATATAAATAGAGTTGTGTTCAGAGTATAGGATTTGAACTGAGTTGCGTACAGAGTATAGAATATAAACTAAGTTGTGAACAGGGTATAAGATATAAATTGAGTTGTGTTCAAAGTATAAGATATGAACTGAGTTGTTTACAAATTATAGGATATGAACTGAGTTGTGAACAGAGTATAATATATGCACTGAGTTGTGTACAGAGCATAGGATATGAACTAGTTGTGTACAGATTATAAGATATGAACTGAGTTGGGTACAGAGTATAAGATATGAACTGAGTTGGGTAAAGCATATAGGACATGAACTGAGTTGTGTACAGCGTATATAGGATATGAACTGAGTTGTGTACAGCGTATATAGGATATGAACTGAGTTGTGTACAGCGTATATAGGATATGAACTGAGTTGCATACAGCATATAGGATATGAACTGAGTTGTCAGTTGAGTTCCATATTTTAGCATATAAATTAAGAAATTTAGTTACTTTGGCAAGCTTTCAAAAGGAATTTCTGGGTTGTCAGATATTTGACAATGTTACTTTACCAAAATAAATGTCATTGGATGGGTCTGTCTATATTTATTTGGCCAATACAATATCTTAATATGTTGTATTACGCATATGTAATAAAATTTCTACTTATACATGCACATGTTTATACAATATGGCATAAAATACTGAATCAAATGAGTTCTGATACACATGAATGTTTTGTTTGCCACAGAACTGCTCAATAAGACTAGCTGCAAAAAGATACTGTGAAACCAATTTGTATCATATCAACAAAATTAAATGAATCCTGAATTCCAAGGAATGCAAAGATATAAGTCGTTGAGAAGTCACTCAATGGCCAATTCAATAAGTTATAATAATTGACAGTCACATCATGGCACTGTAATCTTATTCACTGGATGTGAGAACATGTATGAGTTGTAAATGGTGTACATTTCAGACGTTGCAAAGGCCAGTCCAGTGATCTCGAGCACGGATCAGATCCTCAAGTCTCTGAACCTGGACACGACCCCTCGCGCGTCCAAGATCCACCGCATGCACCTGCTACGTATGAGGCTCATCAACTTTGTCAACAACCTACACAACTACATCATGACCCGGGTACTGTACCTGCCTGTGCTTTAACCCTTTCCAACTCAGACGCCAAGTGAAAATGGCTTTGTGCAAACAGCATAAAACCAGAACAGCCTGCGAGTAACTTGCAGTCTGTTCAGGTTTAATGCTGTTTGATGCTCATCAGTATCTAAGGGTAGGAAATAAAGGCCTTAAAAACTTGAAGCTAGTTAGAAAGGTTTTTAATAAAATTTAACTTCCTACAAACACATCTAAATACGTTTTTTAAGTGGTAAAGGGCTAAATAAGCAGACCATAAATATGTGTCTTGTTCTGAGAAAACTGGACTTATTTCATGTGCGTAAAGTGTTGTCCCAGATTAGCCTGTGCAGTCCGCACAGGCTAATCAGGGACGACACTTTCCGCTTTAATGGTATTTTTAGTTTCAAGGAATTCCCTCCTTACCGAAAATCAAGTTTAGGCGGAAAGGGTCGTCCCTGATTAGCCTGTGTGGACTGCACAGGCTAATCTGGGATGACACTTTATGCACATGAATTAAGCCCAGTTTTATCAGAACGAGACACATATGTTGATATGAGCCTTGTTCTGGGCAAAGCTGGGTTTAATGTGCGTTAAGTGTTGTCCCAGATCAGCCTGTACAGTCTATAGTCTGGGTTTAATGTGCCTTAAGTGTTGTCCCAGATCAGCCTGTACAGTCTATAGTCTGGGTTTAATGTGCGTTAAGTGTTGTCCCAGATCAGCCTGTACAGTCTATAGTCTGGGTTTAATGTGCGTTAAGTGTTGTCCCAGATCAGCCTGTTCAGTCTATAGTCTGGGTTTAATGTGTGTTAAGTGTTGTCCCAGATCAGCCTGTACAGTCTATAGTCTGGGTTTAATGTGTGTTAAGTGTTGTCCCAGATCAGCCTGTACAGTCTATAGTCTGGGTTTAATGTGTGTTAAGTGATGTCCCAGATCAGCCTGTACAGTCTATAGTCTGGGTTTTATGTGTGTTAAGTGATGTCCCAGATCAGCCTGTACAGTCTATAGTCTGGGTTTAATGTGTGTTAAGTGATTGTCCCAGATCAGCCTGTAAGTCTATAGTCTGGGTTTAATGTGCGTTAAGTGTTGTCCCAGATCAGCCTGTACAGTCTATTGTCAGGCTTATCAGGGACAATTTTTTTTCGGCTTAATGTTTTTTTTTGTTGTAAAGGAAGTCTCTTCTTAGCAAAAATCCAGTTGTCAGGCATAAGTATGTGAACTAAGTTCTTGTTAAATGCTAATGTCAACTTATTTTGTAACCAGGAAAGTGTAAGTTAACTGACTACCATAATATGATTAAAGGCATGTGATTATTGTTAAACCAGGGGAAACAATCAAAGAAACATATCGCATGAAAAATAATGATTGCTCAAAATCGAAAGAGCTTCGTTTTGAGTAAACAGGGCTTAATACATGTCAGTAAATCATCGTCCTGGATTAGCCTGTGTAGTAGACACTGAGTAATCAGGGGATTTCATTTTCAGCTTTAATGTTTTATTTACGGAGGTCTCTTTTTCACGAAAAATGCAGTTTATGCAAACAGTGTCGTCCTTGAATAACTTGTGCAGACTGCACTTGCTAATATGGGATGACACTTTAAGCACATGCAGCATTAAGCCCAGTTTTCCCATATCCAGGCTTTTTTGTTCATGGTTATATCATTGATGCAGATTCTACACAGTATTGGCCTGGACTTCACACGGGACCTTGCCAAGGCGTGTGACCTTGACCAGATTATCGAGGTGCACGCTGCGTACATCCGCAAGATCCACCAGCGCTGTCTGCTGCACAAGAAGAATGCATTCTTGAAGGAGGCTGTGCTGAAAGTGCTGAACCTGGCGCTGAGATTCCAGCGTGAGTGGGATGGAGGCATTGATAATATCAGGTATGATGTTTTGGTTTAATGATAATGGAGCATATATCAGGTGCACAGGATTGATGTAATCTATTTTGCTTATTTTGAGCTTAACGTTTTCGGAGACAACCCGAGGTATTGTCATAGCCAGCTCGTTGTCCGCCGTCTGACGTCCGCGTCGTGCTAAAACCTTAACATTTTGTTAAGGTTTTGAACATTGGCTCTAAAATCAAATTGCTTCCACCTACAACTTTGAAACTTTATATGTAGATGCACCTTGATGAGTTCTACACGCAACACCCATTTTTGGGTCACTAGGTCAAAGGTCAAGGTCACTGTGACCTTTACAAAAAATAATCTGACAAGCTTTCATTTATTCAAAACTGCACCTGTAGCCGATCATGTCACCCGTTATGCGGTGCTCTTGTTATGTTTAATGTTACACATCCTTTATGATAACATTATTTTATGCATGTGAAAATGAGACGAAAATTCACCTTGTTTTTAGCATCTAAATACCTGCTAAGTGGTCTAACTAAAGCCGTCACCGTGTGGCACAATACTCTCTACCTGATAAATACGCGTTTTTTTCAAGGCACAATTAATTTTGCTATTTAAATGCTTAAAATGACGTTTAACGTATTACATTGCATGAACACATGCGGTTATAATTTTTCTAAACTGTCGAGTAAACATCCGGTATTGATGCTATTTAAAGTTATGATGCAATAGACATCCAATCAAGACGAGGGTTTTCCATCTGAACATGCGTTAATCACGTTCCGGAGTACTGAACTGTACATGTACATTTTCCCGAAGAACGTTCTTTCAACCCACAAGATCCCTATTGTTGTGTCGCCTGCTACAAAGTACAAAATGCGACATATAGCGATCACTACTCCATCGTCTGTCTGTCTGTCACAACTTTTGTCATTCAGAATATGCCTGCAATAGACGTGTATAAGGTCAAGCATGAGGCATAAAACGCACCAGAATGCGCTATTTGATGCTTAAATTTGTAAAAAAAAACGGGGATAAAAATACTCGCCCCCTCTGCCGCCCCAATGTCAATTTGCTTCCGACGCCCCTGTGAAATGCTAATGATAATGACTGTTTGAGTTCAATGATAGAACAACATTCTGCATATTTGCGATGGTTTATATACGCAAAATATAACTCAATGCATTTTGGAATGTTGTTTGTAAAAACAATTAGTATTTCGGCCTTTCGGCCGGCTGTGTATTAACTGCAGTTAATTGATGTTAAAGTGACAGTTAAAGTGACAGGTCTTACTCAAGTGTTAATGGCTAACGACATTACACACGTGTGATCATTGATGCAATTAACGGATCAATATCCTACCATACAGTATCGGAAGCAGCCGGGTAAAGCGGGACGGTGAAGTATCAAAGAAAAAATTTATCACCTTTTGCCGACACTGGAACAGTTATTCCCACTTCGAGATAAATGACAGTAAATACATGTAAAATCAGGACTCTGGACAAAATTTTATATCGAGATATCGAATTATTCGACATAACGAAAATCGAGATATGCAATGTTTATTAATATAGATAAAGAAGGAAAAAAAGTTGGTCGACATATTGAGAATATCGAGATATCCGATGTCGAGATAACGAGAGTGGACTGTATATATATATATATTGGGGGTAGCATATTGTTCATAAACAGGGGTTTAAGTTAAAACTGAGTATAGAGGAAATGTTTTTGTTTAATAACATGCTGCATACTTCTTCTTTAAACAATTTGTTTTATTCGCCTAAATATTGATTTTGTTATGTATACTTCTAAACAGTTCTCTCTTAAATCACTTTGAAGCGGACCTTTGCTAGCTGTTATTTGGTCAATATACCTTTCAATAAGTGACTATCATATTCTAGGCCGTATTGTCTTACTGAGCTGTATCCTTTTCTGTATTTCACACAAATGGAGGAAGTTCAGTATCTGTAAGTGTGTTGATAAAGAGCATTGACTGTTTATATGAGCCATTTTCTGGAACATTTGTGCTTAATGCAAGAGCATTAAGTGTCCTCCCAGATGAGCCTGTGTAGTCTGCACAGGCTAATACGAGACTTCACTTTCTTCTTTTATAGAATTCTTCATTTAAAGGAAGTCTCAAATACAACAGTCTAGGCAAAAGGTGTCATTCTTGATTAGCCTGTGCGGACTGCACAGGCTAATCTGTGATGACACTTTCCGCGCATGCATTAAGCCCAGTTTTCTCAGATGGAGGCTGCTATGACACAAGTGGTTGTTTCAGTATGAAGCAGATAGAGGGGACAGAAACAGAGTTCTACCGCTGCATCCATTTCCTGCGCTCTTTCCTCAACTCTGTCATCCAGAGAGGGTCCTTCCCACACTGTGAGCTCATTAATGCACTGCATTCTCATTTACCCTTCAAAATGAGCTTTTCTCTGGCTGGGAAAACGGGGCTATATGCATGTTTGTAAAGTGGCATCCAGTGTTGGCCTGTGCACTTTGCACAGGCTGATTAGGAATGTCACTTTTCGCTTTATTCGATTTTTTTGGTTCAAAGGAAGTCTCTCACAATGAGAATCCAGTCACAGGCTTATCTCAGACAACTTTTTACGCCCATGCATTAGCCGTGTTTTCGCAGAGCAAAGCTCAAATCTTTACATAGTCTCTATAATACATTCTCCTTTTAAGACTGTGAAATATACCCAATGTAAGGCAGACGGTATTTTCTACTGAAGTGATGTTACTGCAACAGTTGTTTTTCTCACTAGTCAGAATATCGGATATTTCCAACAGCAAACTATAGCTTTTTTACCCCAATAATTAGATTTACTTCCCCGAGTCTAATGAAAATATTGTGGAAAAACTTATCAATTTAATTTTAGTTCTGTAAATTAAGTCAAATGAATAGTTATTAAGCAAATACATTTTTAGATAAAGAATTCATATATAAATTTATTTTCATAAAATGGTAGTAATTTATGAACATTAAAATATTTCCTAAAAGAAAATTACCAAGTGTATTTAAGTGTTTGATTTTTTTTGTATTTCAGTGGAGTCCCTTGCCTTTGGGCTGGAGAATTTAATTCCAAGATAGAAGTGAACATTAATTCTGTTTGAATGTTAAAGTTGTGAGCCACGTCTACAGATCTGATATTTTTTATATAATGCATTTCGAATGGATTCATATTTATTGATGATTACAATTTAAAAAATCTTTTGTTTGTCTCTTTTTTTTTTAATATACATAGAGGATATTTGCTGGATTCAGTGGATTAATTCATTTTAATTCACGAGTGATCATAGAAAATAATATTTTCACGAGTGGCACATTAAAATCTATAAACCACCAAACCCAACAAATTTTCTTTTTATCTTATGCTCTTTTTCACAGTTTATATACATTGTTAAAGAGTTTAACCAAAGAATTTCGCTGGGAAAATGACGTCATTTCGTAAAAAAAAATGACGTCATTTAACATAAACAGTGAAAATTATTTTCACTGATAATTTTCATTGTTTGAAACAGTAAAATTATCAGTTTTAATTCACTGATATTTCTCTATAAACCACCAGAAAGCAGTAACAAAAACATTACAAATGTTGTTGACAACGTTTCTTTCAGTGAGAATTACTTCTTTGCAAAATAATTGCATCTAAAGACTGAATATTATATTACAATGCCCAGCTACCTTGGCTAGTGGAGCAGTGTACTATCAAAGTGACAATACAGGGATCATGAGTTGGAATCCAAACTTGACCAGAATTTCTACACCAATTCTCCCCTTACCACTAACGTTATGTCAGTATGTTCACTAAGTATATTTACTTAGAAATGCAAAGTTTTCCCAGAACAGTTTAGAGTTTAACAGATGCTGTCATATGGATGTTCAAATAGTTAACTATGTAAAACAAGAGGGCCAATATGGCCCTAGATCACTCAACTGTGCAATGTGGTGCCCCTCGTTATGAACAAGCTTTGGAAAACATCAACATCTGATGATGCCACATACTAAATATCAAAGCTGTGTGCTTTGTGGTTTTAATAAAAAATAATTAATGTACACTTAATAAATGAAATAAAACAGTTCACCACACACCTCAAAAACAGGACCAATTTTGACCCCAGGAGCATGGTACGTATTAATGTAGTAAATGATCACTGTATGCTGTTAGATGCCAAATACTACACATTATGTCATTGTTGTTTGAGGTATTTCACTGTACAAGTCTTTCTGAATAACGAGTTGCAAATGCCAGTACAATGTAGCATGACCAGTTTTGACCACAGGGTTATTATTAGCTCACCTGTCACGAAGTGACATGGTGAGCTTATGTGACTGTGTGATGTCCGGCGTCCGTATGTGCGTGCATGCGTGTGTGCATCCGTCAACAATTTGCTTGTGTAGACAGTAGAGGTCACAGTTTTCATCCAATCTTTATGAAATTTGGTCAGAATGTTTATCTTGATGAAATCTGGGTTGGGATTGTATTTGGGTCACCTGGGGTCAAAAACTAGGTCACTAGGTCAAAAACTAGGTCAAATAATTGAAGACCTTGTGTAGACTATACTTTGTAATTTCCATTTACCGTGCACTCCCTCTGGTCTAGGGGACACAACTATCATAAAACTTCACCTCCACAATTACCTCCCTTGTACCAATCCCAAATAGTACTACCCCTGCTGGCTCCCCCCACCCACACCAGCCTACACTTCCAAAACTCTCCTTTCTTTAAATCCCCCAGGGTGGCATCATGTTTTTTACTTATTAATAAATGCTTGCAGCTTTGTACATAATGTACATACATGTAATCTACTTTTATATAGAAACTTCTTTGTTTTGTTTAAGTTTTAACTATAAAATACATTGTTGTACCTTATAGTTCTTACGTGGCCCTATAGAGGTAACCGTTTTTTTGGCGACAAGTAAGTAATTAAATGTAATATATAAATATTACTATTGACTTTCTTTTAAATATTGTCTTAAGCCACTCTGGGGGATGTTTCTTCTTCATAGCCCAATACTTCTTAAGTTCCATACAGACAGGGTCTTATGTTGGAGCATTACGGCTATATTCCCTGTCTGCAAGTGTTCAACATTGTGCCACATATACGAATACATACCAATTACAATACAAAATATAATTTTAAACTAAAATACAATTACCAAATACAATTTTGTTATATTTCTATATAACTGCATGTTTACATGCAAATCCCCCTTTCCTTATTAGAGCTATGAAATCAGGCTCTTCCTTCCCAATTAATTAATGTTTATTAATCTTTATATCATCCCATCGCTAAGAGTTCTTTGTATCACATATAACACTAACAACCAATTCCCATCTATCCATAGATTTAATACATAGTGGCAATGTTAAACCACTTTGTGATGTGTAAAATCCTAAAATATTAATAATTTTTGTGTATTTCAAACATTACACTTCCTTGTATTTCTTGTCTTTCATAGAAACATACAATTAAAGTAATTCTATATTGTTTTAACATTTAAAACACAGATCACAAAGTCTAAAGACTCCAACAAACACATTGCAGTATTTACTGAACACTGGGTCTAGTAATGATGATGCCACATACAACAATATGTGTTTTCACCATCTTTACTTATAAAAATTGGGCTATTCTCTCTCTTTCTCTTTCGTTTTAAAACATCCAATTACAATATCATATTAATAATAAGAAGAAGAATAACAATACAATATCAACATAGTAATTTATTACCATAAAACAATTCATGTATTTCATTAAAATTCAAGTTCTTTTGGATGTAATTATCCTTTTTCTTTCAATTCATATATTTCTTGCACAGAAATTCTATTGTTTACGATTTATAAAGTGCACTCAATGTCAAGGTCGTCTGCTGGGAAATTGTGCTATTTAAAACGGATTGACCTACTTGCAATTCTTAATTAAGAAATTTCCGCCAATCAGCGCCATCGTTATATAACCCTTTCAACCAATAGAAACGCTGCTTTTTAACAGCGTTAGGCTCAGACAATATGCAGCTTATATTGAGTATTGCGTGTATATCGCATCTAATTTTATTATAAGTAAAGCTATTTTTAAACAACTAGATTTTTATCAAAGCACCGCATCCACACTGCAAAGTATTTTATATTATTATTTGGTACAGCCCAGTTAAATCGGGCTGACCATAGTATGGCCGTTTACGGCTGTTTTAACACAGAGTTTTATGTTAAGCAGTGTGCTCGGGCAATGGTTTTTAACCGAAGTCCAGAGGGTAAATAACCCCATTAGTCGTAGACAATAGAGGTCGCAGTTTTCATCCAATCTTTATAAAATTTAGTCAGAATGCTTATCTTGATGAAATCTGGGTTGGGATTGTATTTGGGTCATCTTGGGTCAAAAACTAGGTCACTAGGTCAAATAATAGAAAAACCTTGTGTAGACAATAGAGGTCACAGTTTTCATCCAATCTTCATGAAATTTGGTCAGAATGTTTGTCTTGAAGAAATCTGGGTTGGGATTGTATTTGGGTCATCTGGGGTCAAAAACTAGGTCACAAGGTCAAATAATAGAAAAACCTTGTGTAGGCAATAGAGGTCACAGTTTTCATCCAATCTTTATAAAATTTTATCAGAATGTTTATATTGGTGAAATCTGGGTTGGGATTGTATTTGGGTCACCTGGGGTCAAAAACTAGGTCAATAGGTCAAATATTAGAAAAACCTTGTGTAGACAATAGAGGTCACAGTTTTCATCCAATCTTCATGAAATTTGGTTAGAATGTTTATTTTGATGAAATCTGGGTTGGGATTGTATTTGGTTAGTCAGGTGAGCGATTCAGGGCCATCATGGCCCTCTTGTTTTTAAAAACTGTTTAGACGGCCACTATACAAATGTTAAAAACTAAATATTAAACCCCTGACTCTTGCAGTTTGAGATTTCAGTTTGATCCAAAGTGTTTAATTTAAGGGAACTTTATACACGAAGCCCAACTGGTGTAATATTCTAAACAAGAAAGCTCTTGGACTTATTGTTTCACAGCACATTGGGTACATCTTTAGTTGTGGTGTAGTTTTTTTACCCCTGGTAACCCAGTTCTGAATTTGGCCCAGATATAATTGGTATTAATGTTCTGACCAAGTTTCATGAAAATAAAGCAAAACAGAGGGCTAAGGTGAGCTGAAAACTCTAAAACATTTTTATTTTCTTTCAACCTGTTTTCAGTTGAAAAGCTGATATTGAAAAAAAAAAGTTAAAACATCAGAACAAAATAATCTTTATAGCGGTTGTACAACGTGATTTTAAAGTCCACAAAGGCTTGCAAAGTAACTGTGAGAAAACGATAATATTAAGAGATAAAACAACACCAAAAGCTGGGGAGAAAAAACCCTGTAGAATTCTGTAGAATTTTTTATTTTGACACCAAATATACAAAATACTTTCAGACAACCGTGTGTTATACCATGCTGAGAAGCCAAAGGCAATACAAAAAACCAACAACACATACACACATTGTAAAAGCTATCAAATAAATCACACAATGCTATCAAGACCATGAAAAAAAACAGCAAGCTATTGACTTTTTAATATTTAAGAACATTAAACTTGATACAAATTTGATTATTAAGGATTTATTACTTAAATGTGTTGTATGACAGAATTTCCAGCATAGACACAGACTAAACATAATGTGTGAACAATTCTCTGTGTAATAAATAAACTTGTGAACAGTGCTAAAAGTGGTAAAAATCTCGGTAATCATGAATAGTATCGTTTGTGATCAAATGCTCTGATGAAGATAGAGATTCAAGTACAAGATCAATTTTTATTCTAAATAAACATAATAAATTTACAAAAAAGTTTTTTGACACATACTGTGCATGAATATTGACCACTTCATCAAGTGCAAAATAGCAAAAGCAGACGATTAAAATGGCTGTACAGTGTGCATCATAGAAGCACAGTACAAGTGTAAGGATTATATCTCTTTGAGTGCTGGAACCGAATTTTAAAAGCCTTTGCAAACAGTTTGGATCCAGATGAGACGCCACAAAACGTGGCGTCTCATCAGGATCCAAACTGTTTGCTATTCTGATAGTATTCTTTGAAAAAAATTGAAGAAAATGCTAATTTTAGAAATTCAGCAGATGACATTTTAGCAGACAACAAATTTCCCAGCATGCAAAGGGATATGCAATACAAAATATACTAGTAGATAAGAATATTGAATCAGTTACAAAATATCTTATTTTTTTACAAAGAACTCCAATTAATGAAACAAAATACTTCGACCACAAGTAATAAAGTTAACAGTCCACTTATTAAGGAATAGTTGAAATTAATTCTCATAGGTTTGTTTTAAATAGATTCTGTTTTTAATTTTCACTAAATACAGGAATCATTGCAAATAATCAACTCTCTTAACCCAATGTACAGCAGGAACAAATATAGGACAGGCATTCTAACATGCACTTAATCATGTCTTCGGGTAAACTGGCTAAAACATTTTTTAAAAAGTGAAATTACATCAGTACCGTATTTACCGTAATAATAAAATCTTTACTTCCAACTGTTATTCAATACTTGATGTAGAAGCACGAATTTTTTAATTTACTGATTTTATTACCATGAGTGTTTTTGTATAAGGGTATTGCATTTTAACATAATTGCTACATGTTTGGATTTTTGTTTTTTACAAAAATAAGAAACATTTAAACAGTATTTTAAAGTCACTAACCATAGCTTTCGTTCCCATACACAATGTTTATATAAACACCTTTTTGTGATTTAGGTTTTCAAAAGCCGCTTTAAAACAGTTCACCCATTAAGAAAGAAAGCAATCTCTTGTAAAACTCAAAAATGCAAGGACATTTTTTGTGCATTTTTTTCCTTAAAAACCAGAAATAAATGAGCTGAAATGCAAAAAAAAAACGGATTTTGTACCCGAGCAATTATCCAATATTTATTACACATCAAACAACGTTACTGCCTAAGATATAATGTTAAGCATATTAACAGTGAAAAGATCTATGCTTCTCATGCACTCCCAACCCTGTTTGCATCTAAGGTGCCCCATATAAAAGACCCGTAACTTTTATATTCTTCATTATATGATGCTATGAGTATAAAACAACAAGAAATAACTTCCACCCTTGAGAAAGCACCAGTACCACTTATACTGTTTTGGGACAAAGCAATTCTACACTACAAGAGATACACGGAGAACATTAGTACAAAATGAACAGCTAGGGCAACCCTCATAGCAAGCTGAACCTCAGTTTGGGAAGATAGGGCTTAATGAATATGTGCAGTGTTCTCCTAGATTAGAGGCTAGTCAGGTATGACACAGCTTTAATAGATTTTTTCCTTTATAGAAGTCTCTTCTAAACGAAAATCAGGTTTAGGCCAAAAGTGTTGTCCCTGACAATGTTCACTGCACATGCTTTTCTGGGACATTTTTTGCACATGCATTAAGCCCAGTTTGCCAAATACAAGGCTAATATTGTCCATTTTAAGCAATGTACCACTACACACTGTTAAGAGCAATCTTAGTCTCAATACTACATAGAAAATCAAAGATTACAATATAATGACCATTGTCATTCCTAAACATAACATTTTTTGTTAACAGTTTCGGATTAAGACATTTTATATTTTGAAACATAATGTTCAGTCAAGGTCAATATTTCATATACTGTGAAACAAAAGCTGATTGGCTCTTCTACCATTCAAAGGATGACATTGTCCTCAACCTTTGAGGGTTGTTCTATAGATGAAAACATTGAACACAAATTAATGAAAACATTGAACACAAACTAATTAAAATGCACATGAAAGACTTTTTTACTAAAGGAAGATATTTAATAAATGCTAAGTTTTATCAGAAGGTTTTTATCATCAGTGCATAAACAGCACCTTAAATGCATTTATTATACGGTATTAAAAAACATGGATTTATTATATGATAATCAATTTTTAAACATGCCAAATTATTTAAAAATGTCAAAAAGTTTTGATGGGTAACACATTATTCAAGGAAAGACCAACTAGAATACCATTAATTGTATTAACATAATATATTTATTGTCTTAAACGAGTTAATGGGCAAGTTTTATAGAAGACGTTAAGATTATTATTAAATTGTAAACAACACAGGGCATCGAGTTCAAGAATGTTATGCAGACATTATTTAATAGAATTGAGTTTCAAAGACACAAAAGTTAACATAAGCCACATGTATGACTTCACAAATTAACAGTCACAATTTATTTTTTGTTTAAAAGACCTTTCAAATGCTCTGTGAAACTCAAAATATCAGTTTAACTTAAGCGCAAGTAAAATAAAATAGAAATAGGAAATGTTTCATATTTTTGATAACGTGCACAGACATTATATGTATCTTGGATTGAAGAATCGGATGCATGCAAAATTTCATGTAGGCAATTATAAAACATTAACACTAATATTTGTTCATGATTGATTTTGATAATAAAATCAAAAATATCATCCGGGAATGCTACACTTATTGATTAAACAGATAATTAATAATTGTCACAGGAATAAAATAACAACTACAAGGTTAAATATTTTATAATGATTACAATAATACAAGTCAGAACATCTCTAAGATAATTCTAATTAACTTAAAGGCAGTTGTTCACTTTTTTTTTCAACTGATGTATTTGCTGTTCAAACATCGCATGACAAAAAAACCCAAATTATTCACAGCAAAGCTTGTGACAGAGTATGAGAAATTTAATGTTTTCAAAAGAAAAGAGAAAACATATCAATAGTGGTTTAGCTGACTAAAACCTTGGAAGGGGATGCAATTTAAAAATGTTTTGATTGCTGAAATGCCTACTCTTAACTTGAAAACATTTTATAGCATTCTTACATGTATTACTTTGCAAACAACAACATTTTGTAAGCACTTCATAAAATGGATCCACTAACAAAAATGTAAACTTTTAAGAAAATATACAATTCAATCAATTAAACCATTTCTAAAACTATGTATTTTTTTAAAAACTGATCTGACAAATACAAAGTCTGAAAACATATCACCATACAATTATATCAAGGCCAAAACATCAAAAATGAGTCTCCAAAAACAAAACAAAAAAACAATCTCAACATTTCAGAGAAAAAACATTATTACAAATTGTCAAAACCATCAATGCCTAAAGCTTAAAGGCAAGGAGTCCTCTTCTTTGACATGATGTCAAGACCAAAAGAAACAACACATACATTTGAAAAATAAGCCTGATATAATAATAAAAAAACACAAACAATAAAGGCTATAGTGAACATAATTATTCTGTATTTTCAAAATGACAAAATGAAACAGCACATACATTAAAAAATTGATAAAAACATGTCAACAACAATTGAGTCTTCTTAAACAGAATGAATATCTATTTAAAAAAAAATTCACACTATTTGGAAAGCCAGTCCCAGATGTTACAAAAAAAAACGAAAACAAAACGGGCTTCACTGAACATAATAATTCTGTATGTCAATACAAACTACCTGCCCTCTATTTGTAAGGCTTTTCCTCTACTTGGCGGGCCAGTCCCAGGTGTCAGGCTCAAAGTTCTCATACGCCGTGGAGTACATCAAGCTCTTGATGTGTGCCTGCTTGTCCTTCGGCTCCGGGTACTGCATCGCGAGGCCTTCCTTGTAAACGTTGTTGCCCAGCTCGGTCGCGATGCACAGGCTGACGTTCTGGATCTCAGAGAGTGGCGGGTACACACGGCCCTGCGCCAGGTGGTCATCTGTCACCAAGCCAGCACATGTCTGGAGAGAACAAGGAAATAAAACTTCTGTATAACCCCCTTTTCACAGATCATGGCTCATATAAAGTTTGAAAGCTTTTATTTTCTCCCCTTTATTACTGACGAGCAGCAAACAGCATAAAACCTAAAAACGTAAGTAAGTTTATTGTAAACAAAGGCCTCCGGCCCATAATACATCATGTTTACAAAATATATATATACAGATAATACAGAGAGTTGTCCCTACCTATATATATATATATATATATATATATATATATATATATATATATATATATATATATATATACATATATATATATATATATATATATATATATATACAATATCATTGAATGGAGAAAACAAAAAAAACAAATACAAACAAACCACTACAAGTATTACATTCCATATGAAGAATGTATTTAATGGTAAACATAAAAGGCTATTTTTTTAATAACAAACTCATTTTCATTTCTTAACAGATCAAAGAAATTTGAAACAGTTTGCCTGCCATGATACCAATTATACAAATAGATTTGCCTAATGTCAGCATATTTAGAGCATTCAAAAAATACATGATATTCATCTTCTGTTTTTACAGATTCATTTTCTAATTGAAAATGTGCACATATTCTAAGATTTCTTGGTATTCCTAATTGTCTACCAAACTCTATTTGAAACCTTTGGCTTGAACAACGAAATCTCGCTAACGCTTGTCTGCAATGAAATGGCATTGTTATGTCTAAATATCGTTCCATGTTTAATAAACTTTTAAATTGTCTGTAAGTATCGCATCTTGAAGAGTCATTTATATTTTCGTGCCAGGTTTGAGTTGCACAATCAGTAAGGCGTTGTTTAAAACGGAGAATGAATAAATCAATATCACCAACATCCTGTGAGAGCCAAATAAAGCCGAACCCATATTTAAAAAGAAGCTCCTTTACATCCGTAGCCCAATTTCGCCTTCCAACCTAAACAGATTGCAAGTTACCCACAGACTGTTCTGGTTTTATGCTGTTTTCATATAGCGATTTTCATGTGAGCCTTGCACTGGGGAAACTGTGCTTAATGCATGGGCATAAAGTATTGTCTTTGATAAGTCTGTACAGTTAAAATGTACGTTACACAAGTCTCAATAAGTATGTTCATTGTCTTGTGTTTTGCACAGATAAGTTATCATTTTTCTAAAATTTGTTCGTTCATATTAAATATCAATTATATTAAATATCGATAAAATTAAATCTGCAGTTTAGAATATTTCTTCATGTTGAACATTGTACACAATGAAACATTATCTTGTAAGTGTTAGTATTGCTGAAGATCAAAACATACTTAAAACTTATAACATAATACAGTATTTTCATAGAAAAGAACAAGAGATGTGTTTGTCAGAAACACAATGCCCCCTACTGCGTCGCTTTGAAGCCATAAATTTGAACTTTGACCTTGAAGGATGACCTTGACCTTTCAACACTCAAAATGTGCAGCTCCATGAGATGCACATGCATGCCAAATATCAAGTTGCTAACTTTAATATTGCAAAAGTTATGGCCAAGGTTAAAGTTTTATGACAGACTGACAGACACACAGGCCAAAAACAATATAGCCCTGATCATTCGATACGGGGGCATAAAAAAGACCTTGCAAACAAGCCCAGTTGCTAATAAAAACTACACATCCCCCTACCCATGTGAGTCATGGTGGCATAGTAGATGTGGTGTCTGCCTAGCAACCAGAATGTCAAGGGTTCGATCCCCACTGTAGGAGGGTTGTTTAGATCTCTCCCAAAGATGTCAACTACTGGTTCTCCTCAGGAAATGGACTTTTCAATAAGCTTGAGGCTTTTCGTGCAATCCAGCAAAAATAAATAGGTTTAAAATTAAATGTAAACTTACCTGTGCGGCCCTCAGGAAGATAGACTCATGGATGTGTCGGACCCTAAATGCGATGATGCCCAGTGCCACCCCTGGGAAGATGTAGGCGTTGTTGCCCTGCCCAGGGTAGAATGTCTGGCCCTTGTAGACCACAGGGTCAAATGGGCTCCCACTGGCAAACACACAGCGACCCTAACAGAGCAGGATCACAGTAAGAACAACATTCATCAATAGATCCTTAGAGAATGGGCTGAATGCATGTGTGTAAAGTGTCAACCAAGATTAGCTTGTGCAGTCAGCACAGGCTAATCAGAGACGACACTTTTTGCTTAAACTGGATTTTTGTTTATGAAAGACCTCCTTTAAACGACAAATTTCATCAAAGCAGTGAGTTGTCCCTGATCAGCCTGTGCAGATTGCACAGGCTAATCTGGGATGATTCTTTTAGCACATGCATTTTCCCAGTTTTGGCAAAACAATGCTAAATTTACAATACCATACATTACAATTTACCTGACCATGGATGGATAAATCCTTTTTACGGAAGTTGCCAAGACAGGAAACTATCTCTAGAACTTTGGGGCAAAAAATAAGGTGCACAAAACCAAGCATACATCCGGGGTCCGAAACTTAGCTCGCATACTCGCAAAATGTGAGTGAGAATTATGGATAGCAAGTTAAAAAATATAAAGCTTGCAATTATCTTCGAGTAAAAAATTCAGATTATTCAAACCTGTTTTTCCATAAATCCTTTAAGTATTGAGAGATAATTACCTTCTATAATCATAACTCCCATTTTCAAGATCAAAATCTTGATTAATTAAACGTTTTAAGTGTTGAAAGAATTGCATAAACACATTCGGCCGCAATTGTTGTTGTTGTACGATTCAAGGGAAGCTACTCTGGTACGAGCTATGGTTCGCTAGGCGCTTGCAGCTAATAAGCGTCTCGGTGATCGCGACTTTCTAAAAATCTTTCTGTCTGCACGATCAAAAACGTTCATCAACCGTGGACAATTTTCTGAAGAGGCCGGCGTTCGAGGACACTGAGACAGCAACGAAACTTCAAGCTCCAAAAACTATGGAGAAAGCCACGCCGAAAGCAGCTCTTAAAGTTAACAAATGGATGACTGAATTTAATATCAATCTAGATTATGTTCATAGGCGCTCGATGTCAATGTTTTATTTAATTTTTTTTTTAATTATTTTTTTTTTAGTTACCCGTTGTTTATTAAAATGCATACACATACTAAATCATTAAAAATCTTCCGACAAAACGTCTTCTTAAAAAAAGTCGACTATGTACATAGATATTGACAAGGTAAATTACTCCTCCTCATTTTCTCAAGCAACGGAAGTGCGTAATTATGCATAATTATGCTGTCACCCCGCTGGCTTATTGAAATGCGCGCGCAGAAATGTATTGTTTTAAATAAAAAATATAAAATTCCCAGTTGGGAGTAAGCTTTTCATTTTGCAAGTGAAAAAAAATCAACATGCAAAAAAATACAAGTGCCTTACTTACTTTTAACAAAACAACTATCACAATATATAATTACTGACAGGACTAAATGCCTTATGCCTTTTTATGAGTCTGAATCTTCATTCCTTTAATTAATAAACTGTGAAAAAATGTTTCAAGTTTTTTTTTTTTGCTAGTTACCAAGTTCAACTACCAACTTTTGAAATTGACTTGCCTGGGAATGAATTAACTAACCCAAGGCTAACACAAAACCACTAATTTCTATCCCTGCCTGAAGGGACAACACTATCCTCTTACGCTGGATATTTGTTTTGAAAAGACTTCTTTTTGTCGAAAAAACTTAATGAAAGTGGAAAGTGTCAACACAGGCACATGCATTAAGCCCCGCTATTGCAGAGGGCGGCTCAATATCATGACCTTTCACCTCACAGTCAGGACCCAGGTGTGTGTTACCTCAGTAAAATTGTATGCTTCTTCTGCAGTACACTCAGCCATGCTAGTGGGATTGGAGAGGGCAAAGATGATTGGTCGCTCATTGAAGGCTGCCATGTCTCGAAGGATCGTCTCCGTGAACGCATGGGGCACCGCAGCCGCCCCTGCAATCAACCACAGCTAGCGTTCCCCATAGGGTCACAGGGATTTGATAAAACTGTGAACAATGGACTTATGTGGACACTTTAGATAAGAAATAATCATAAGCTAACATGGGCTCATACAGATATTTGTAGATAAAAACAATCATGAATGTTTCATGCATATTTCAAGGTCAAAAAGCAAAATTCAAGCACTATTTGTATCACATCTAATTTTTAGCCATACATTAGACCTTATATAAAAAAAAGCATTGTGCAAAAGCTATATATTTGACAAGACTAATGCTTACATAAGGTCAGTTTACAGTATGACTAGACACATTTTGAATTTCCACTTATATGACCTAAGGAGATACCAAATGGTCTATTATATAAGCAGCCATGTTGAAAACCACTTTATTGTCAGTATTGGGCCTATCATATATTAAGTGGTTATGTTGAAAACTGTTTCCATGTTAAAACAAATTTTCTTAAGTAAAATTCATTTTAATTATTAAATACTTACCTGTTATCTCTAGCTTACCCCTTTCCAAGGGAGTTATTTCATCCAGAAAATATTCAAGCGCTGGGAATCGTCCACCTCTATAAGAATCCAAATCAGGTTAAACATAGTACAATGCAACCTAACAGGAAATCAAGAACCACAACTCATCTTTCCTTTACGCAAACATAAAAAGGCGATGAGCGGGGTGGGAGGTGGGACTTACCGATAACAGGTAAGTATTTAATAATTAAAATGAATTTTACTTAAGAAAATTTGTTTTAATATCATAAATACGTTACCTGTTATCTCTAGCTGATTTTGCAGCTGCGGCGGGAAGGTTCGCATATTTTTTCCCATCACAGCAAAACCCATATAGAGGGTTTACAGCCAGAGATAGTAGAATCAAGTCCTCTTATAATCTTTGTTAGTACAGTATAGTACTTAATTCTCGGATGGCACCAGTGTACTTACGCCATAGAAGAAACTACAGTTTGAGCCACTACAAGAGGACCCAACTTATACAAATTGTCTTGTTGGCACTCAAGAGAACGAAGATAAAAAGAGGAGAAGGTGGTCGGATTCCTCCAGAAAGCAGCTTGAAGCACTTCAGATAGTGGGGTCTGATTAATATAAGCCCACGAAGCCGAAAGAGCTCTTAATTCATGCGGTCTTATCTTATACAGGGATAAATCCCTCGATGAAAGAGAAGAATAAGCTTTCCTTATAGTCGAGGCTATCCAACGAGAAATAGAAGCCGCAGACACATCGCCCCCCCCTTTTAATGGAATGAAAAGTCTCTTGCGAGAACCTCGAATAGACTTTACCTTTTTAAGGTAGAACTTCAAAGCCCTGACCGGGCAAAGGAGTCTATCATCATCTTCATGTCCACAAGTTCTAGATAGACTTGGAACTTTGAAGGGTTTGGAAGCCATAGAGGGGAGTTGATTTTTAGCAAGGAATCCTGACTGACACAACAATGTAACAGAACCATCAGAAGAGTCAAAACGAAGATGACTATCCTCGATAGAAAGAGCATGAATTTCACTTCTCCGTTTGGCTGAAGCCATAGTAAGAAGGAAAACGGTCTTCCATGTTAGGAATTGTAATGAAGCCTGATCAAGAGGTTCATAGGGAGCCTTAATAAGGGAACCAAGCACACAAGCTAAATCCCATTTAGGAGCAAGTGTACGAGATACAGGACGACTAAGTTCCATAGCTCGAACAAGTTCTGAAATAGCTGGATCAGCACAGACTTGTGAAGACTTAGTGAAAGCCAATGTATGCGAAATCATAGATCTGTATCCTTTGATGGAACTAAGAGAAAGTTTCTTATCATCAAAAAGATAAATGAGAAAATCCGCTATTCGTCTAGCAGAGGGATTGAGGGGATTAATTTTCCCTCGAAAACACCAATTGGAGAAGAGTTTCCAACGAGCATCATAGACTGCTCTGGTGGATTTTCTCCTTGCCGAAGCAACAAGGGTTGAAGCCCTGACAGAAAAACATTTCTTCTGCAAAGATTGCCTGATAACGGCCAGACGTGTAAGTGGAACATTTTTGGGTCCGCATGTAGTCTGCCGCTTTGAGACAGAAGATCTGACCTGTGAGGAAGATTCCTGGGATAATCGTACAGGAGACTGAGAAGATCGTTGAACCAAGATCTTCTGGGCCACCAAGGGGCAATCAGGAGTATCCTGCAAGAGCTCACCCTGATTTTTCCCAATATTTGGGGAATTAGAATGGGTGGGGGATAGGCGTAAGCGTCCAGTTGGTCCCATGCGAACGAAAGCGCGTCGATTGCCCACGCTGCTGGATCGTAAACTGGACTCACATACAGAGGAAGTCTGTGATTGTGTCTGGTTGCAAATAGATCGACCAGGGGATAACCGAACTTGAAAAAGATCTGGTTGGTCACTTCTTGATGAAGTGTCCACTCCGATGGAAGTAACTGGTGTTTGCGAGACAAACCATCCGCCAGGGCGTTGAGGCGACCTGGTATATATTTTGCCAGCAGATGAATGTTGAGTGTTTTGCAAAGAACAAGTAATTTTCTGGTTTCCAGATACAGGGATTGAGAATGTGTTCCCCCCTGTGCCTGGATGTAAGCCACCACAGATGTGTTGTCTGTTGACACCATCACACAAGAGTCTCGAAGATGTGATTGGAAATGAGATACAGCTAGAAATACTGCTCGCATTTCTAGATTGTTGATATGAAGGTGAGATTCCTGATGAGACCACAACCCTGAAATTATCAGACTGAGAGGTTCCAGGTGAGCACCCCACCCTTCCTTGCTCGCATCCGTTATTAGATATAATGACGGTTGCGGGGGAAGAAGGGGTACTCCTGCCAACAGAGTCTCCTCGTCTAGCCACCACTGAAGATGAGACCTTAAGGAGGGAAGGATTGGAATCTGTGTTAATAGATTGCCTGGAGACCATTTCCAACAAGCTGAGAGATAGTGCTGAAGAGGACGTAGGAAGAGACGTCCCAACTGCACAAAGTCTGCTACTGAGCTCAGGATACCGTTGAGAGAGAGGAATTCTTGAGCTGTTATATGAGATTGGGACAAAACCCAGTTGACCTTCATCAGAAGGTCTGATATACGTTGAATAGACACTCTGACCCGATTGATGTGGGTCAAGAAATTCATTCCCACAAACGTAAAGTCCTGTGAAGGAATGAGGTCTGATTTGTCTGCATTGAGAAGGAGCCCTAACGAGAGGAGCTCCTTCCAAGAGAATTCTAGGTTGTACAGAAGCAATTGACGATCGAGCTGGTGTAAGAGCCAGTCGTCGAAATACTGAAGAAGAATAATCCCGTGAACTCTGAGGTGTGATCCGACTGCCGACATTAGTTTGGTAAAAACTCGTGGGGCTGTCGCCAACCCGAAAGGCATAGACCGGAACTGGTAGACTTGGCCTTGAAAGGCGAATCGCAAGTACTTTCGGTAGTTGGGATGTATAGGAACATGGAAGTAAGCATCTTCCAGATCCAAAGACACCCCCCAGTGCAGGGGTTTGATGGATTCCCGTATGAAAGAAGGAGTCTCCATTTTGAAAGTTGGTTTGAGGAGATACATGTTGAACACTTTTAAATCTATTACTGGTCTCCAGGAACCATTTTTCTTTTGAACAAGAAAAAGACGACTGTAAAATCCTGGAGAATAAGGATCTTGAACCCTTTCTACCGCCTGTTTTTCCAAGAGCCCGAGAATGGACTCTGGAATATGTGGATGCCGAGATACCAGCTCTATAGGGACGCGAGAAAGTGGAGGCCTTTTTTCGAATTGAAAAGTCAGGCCTTTTGTCACAAGAGAATGAACCCATGCGTCTGAAGTAATTTGAAGCCATCGATTTGAGAAGTGGAAAAGTCTGGCCCCGACTGGTATTTCCGGCATCGGAGGTTGTGGCGGTAGAAAGGGAAGGGACCTAGGGCTGATAAGCAGGAGGTGCGCCCCTGCCGGTAGAAGGTTTGAAATTCCTCTGTCCCGGCTTGGGTTTGCCCTTTTTCCCAGAATCTTTATTAGAAGACTTGTGTGACAAAGAAGGTCTGTTATAGGAAGACTGCCTATTAGGACCTGACCGTGGATTAAAAGAAGGCTTTTTAGAGAAAAGGTTATTTCTCTTAGCCGTCTTGAATGCTGGAACTGCTGGTGGCCTAGAAGCAGGATGCTTAAAGACCCCTTGGCGTTGTCCAGAGTTGTTTCTAGCTAAAGAAGCATGAAGTTGGTCATCCTTGTCAGCTGTGATTGCTTCTTGTATCCTTCCACCAAAAAGAAACCCTGATGTGAGAGGAGCTGTTCTGAGCGAGTTCATACCAGGTTCCAACAGAAAATCTTTAGGTAAAGAAGTAAGGATAAGATCTCTACGAATCCTTAGCATCTCGGACATTGAAGAAGCAGAAGTGTGAGATAAGGCCAGTGTGGTCCGTGAGAGATGAATTAACAAATCACGGAGTTCCTCCGGAACAGATTCCGACCAATCACACACCATTTGTAAAATTGTCGCTAGCATGAAGTCAATTTGGTTAGTCAAACCTAATGATCTACGTTCCCTCATTTCCCAAGTTTCCAACATTGAAAACGGAACAGAAACTGAATTGGAACCACTTGGCATTACAAGAGATAGCTTGCTTATGTCCGGATCTGGAACCGGAAGTTTTGAAAAATCCAACCCAGATGTTGCATGTGGTACAGGAGGTTTGTAACTTTTACTACCTTCCTGGTGTTTTGGATCAGCTAGTTCCTTAGGAATTTTCCATGTTTCTCCTCGTTTTGGAATAGTCTTATTAGCTGATTCCAATGATTGAAGAACAGATAGAACAGTAGAACCAATGGGAAGTCGTGGGTCAGGACGAGCCGTCGACTTAATAACCCTGTTGGGATCAAATGTACGAAAAAGTTGTTCTGTCACAGAAATCGTCGCATTTGAAGACAGTTCAGCAGGTCTTGGACAGTAATCTACACCAAGAGTACGAAACATCAGTTCATAGATCTGACCAATCGGAGCTAAATATTGATCCGTCTCAACATTAGATTCTGCATCTGAATCAGCCTCACTCTCTACAACACCAGCGGTTTGTATAGAATCAGCAGGAACAGAAGTGAGAATATCTTGTACCGGATTGTAATTGTCTGGTAACAGCGAATGATCATCCCCGACGTCAGTAAACTGATAATGTAAACCGGAAGAAGGTAAATTATCAGCATTGACCGGTACAAAATGTCCCGCTGAATTCTGTATCCATAGTGTATCAGGATTCGACAGGGTAGCTGTAGGGAGTACACGACTAGATACTGTAGATGATACTCGTGGTGTTGACACTGACGCCGTAGTAGTGAGATGAGCTCCTGAAGATGCAATACGTGTGGCAGTCAACGTTGGAACCGACACATTTGGCATGGAAACATGCGATTCCATAACGGAACACGATGGTGAACGACTATACGTATGGTAAGTCCGATGCTGTCTACGTGAACGTTGCCGACGTCCTCGTTTCCTGCAATGTCGAGATCTGGATCGGCTGCGCTGTCGAGATGTGGATCGGCTGCGATGTGATCGAGATTTTTTGGAATACCGTCTCCGTGAGTGACGACGTGATCGCTTATGAGCGCCGCGACGATGATAACTGCTCGACGAAGAAGAGCGTGCCCGATGTCCACTCCTTGATGAAGACGATCTATTCGACGACGAATCGGATGTAGAAGAATACGCCGATGATGAAGACCGAGTTCTTCTTGACCGGCGATTGGTGTTATCGGTGGCAGGCCCAACTGATGACTGTTGACCGGTGACCGGACCGGACCGGACCGGACCGGTGACCGGACCGGACCGGTGACCGGACCGGACCGGTGATCAATGACCGGACCGGACCGGTGACCGGACCGGACCGGTGACCGGACCGGACCGGTGACATAACCGGACCGGACCGGACCGGTGACATGACCGGTGACCGGACCGGACCGGACCGGTGACCGGCCGGTCATATTATGACCGGTTACGTCACCGGACAAAGACCGTAGAATGGCGGCTGCCATGTGGTCTGACATTGATCCAGTCGTTCCATGATCAATGTCGCCGGTATGCATGGTGTGAGTCATAAGATCTGATGACGATCGACTGACAACAACACCATCTTGCCCGGTACCCGGTGACTGACAAAACCGCTGGTCATCCTTGACCAGTGGAGTCACCGGGTAATCAACGTCGGATGGAGGTTCGTTGCGTTTGCGGCTGATCGACGTCCTCCGGCGACCTGCTTTTGTCCATACGTCGTAAGCCCACAAATCGCAAACCGCACATTTGTTATTAAATGTGCACCCGGTACATGCCAAGCAAGTATCGTGGGAATCCCACCTTGCTTTGATATGACCACAAGAACCTCTATCCTGTAAGTTCATTCTGAAATAAAAGAAACAGAAAGAACCTACAAAAAAACAAATTAATGATTATAAATTCAAATAAAAAGTTAAACCACAAAATGTAAACACAAAGAACGCTGTCCAATTGACCTCAATTACTTATTGGGGAATAGGCACGAATTCCTCGTGGTTCACGTGCTCATGACGTCATGTACATGAGTGACGATGCAAACAAAGAAACCCAGCAAAAGCAGAAATATGACAATTACTGCAACAAAAAGTATAGAAATATAAACCGAATGATACAAATAAAAGATAAATAAACTTTATCCTTTTAAACTCCGCCAAAAACACAGTGAAAAGAACACATAAGTCCTGAGCCTAAAATAGGCGTGCACATGGTTTTATCCGGAAAGGAAAGATGAGTTGTGGTTCTTGATTTCCTGTTAGGTTGCATTGTACTATGTTTAACCTGATTTGGATTCTTATAGAGGTGGACGATTCCCAGCGCTTGAATATTTTCCGGATGAAATAACTCCCTTGGAAAGGGGTAAGCTAGAGATAACAGGTAACGTATTTATGATATTAAAATCAGTCTAATCCTATAAATGGATTTTCAATTATCAGGCCAATTCAAGCACTTTCGAAGCATTTTTCAAGGTTCTAGAAATAAGCATTTTTAAGCACTTGAGATTATTTTCAAGCACTTTCCAGACACATGGATTTTAAAGCGCTTTACAAGGTAAACATTGATTTTAAAGCATTTTTCAAGGTAAACATGAATTTTCAAGGATTTTTCAATGCCAACATTGATTTTCAAGCAATTTTCAAGGTAAACATTAATTTTCAAGCACTTCTCTGGGTAAACATAGAACTTTCAAGCACTTTTAAGGGTATACATTGATTTTCAAGCACTTGGAAAGCTCTTGCAACCAAGTAATGAATCAGTAAAACTGTCAATAAAACTGTATTTCTATGTTAATTTCATTTCATTTTCTCATACTTTGTTCCATTTGTCACATGATTACAGAATACTAGAGAAATGCTATGATTGTACCTGTCTAATGCATACGAATGAGTTTTTAAAATAAAATACAAAATTTTAATTGCTTAAAATCTAATTTCAATTATTTAATTATTTCAATTTGCCTTATTTGTGTTCATATTTGTAATTCTTCCATGTTTTATTTCTTAGTAAAAATTAAAATATTTCATGCATAGATTTTCAAATAAACTTAAGCTTCTTTCACACTGTATATATAACATTTCCCAATAATGTCATAGTTAGATAGAATTGGAAATGCGCAAAAACTTCAATGCTAGACACAACTCATAAATAGATTACATAGATAAACAAGAGATGTGTTTGTCAGAAACACAATGCCAGGGCTATTGCGCCGCTTTGAAGCCATAAATTTGACCTTTGACCTTGAACGATGACCTTGACCTTTAGCCACTCAAAATGTGCAGCTCCATAAGATACACATGCATGCCAAATATCAAGTTGCTATCTTCAATATTCAAAAAGTTTAGGAATGAAAGATACAATGATATTTGACCTTTGACCTTGAAGCATGACCTTTACCTTGAATTTTCACCACTCAAAATGTGCAGCTCCATGAGATACACATGCACGCCAAATATGACATTGCTATCTTCAATATTGCAAAAGTTATCAAACTTTAACCAAGGTAAAAGTTTGTGACACACACATACAATGACTGACTGACACAATGACAGAGAGACAGGCCAAAAACAATATACCCCCGATCTTTCGATCCGGGGGCATAAAACTAGCAACAATAAACATGCCCAAGTAGAAGTCAAGACCATGCTTCATCGGTAAGCAACACTGAGTAAAGTCTCAGCAATAATTGCTGTTCGTTTGACAATCACTCAGTCAAGGCTCTACAATAATTGCTGTTGGTTTGACCCATAAGTCAAATTGGACCAATAATAAACAAGAGCACCGCATAACGGGTGCCACGCTCGGCTACAGGTGCAGTTTTGAATAAATGAAAGCTTGTCAGATTTTTTTTAAGGTTAGTGACCTTGACCTAGTGACCCAAAAATGGGTGTGGCGTGTAGAACTCATTAAGGTGCATCCACATATGAAGTTTCAAAGTTGTAGGTGGAAGCAATCTGATTTTAGAGCAAATGTTCAAAACCTTAACAAAATGTTAAGGTTTTAGCACGACGCGGACGGTGGACGACACGACGAGCTGGCTATGACAATACCTCGGGTTTTCTCTGAAAATGCCGAGCTTAAAAAAATTAATAAGAAATCCCAATTAAGTCAAAGTTATATCAAATAACGAATGCCCAAAAACTTCAATGCCACACTAAACTTATAAATAGATTACACAGATATCAAAACAGCAACAATAGATAGTACCATGCCTTGTCTGTTGGTTAAACTCATAAGCACCACTTTGTCTCACCAATAATTGCTGTCGGTTTGACCACCTTCACTACCTCTTCCAGCGTATCGATGGGTCTGTGCTTCTTGGCAAAGTCCTTCTTGTGTCCGCTGATGCCGCCCGAGGGTCGCCCATGCACAATGAGACCCTTGGAGTCCACCATCCAGATCTTGTCTCTGGCCTCCTGCAGGGGCGTCCCCTCCTCTGTCATGGCTAGGGCCAGCAGGTTAGCAATACCGATATTGGCCTGGATAATGTTGTGACATTTTATAAGTATTTATGTGTTTCTCTTCTTAATTGATGTTTTGTGGTGCTTATGCATCTCTTATTCAAAGTTTCGTCACACGTAATACTCATTTGAATATTCAAGCTGCACTTCATGCATTATATGCGCCTTGTTTTGGAAAACTGGTGTAAAGTGTTGTCCAAGACTAGCCTGTGCAGTCCACACAGGCTGATCATGGAGGACACTTTTGGCCTAAACTAAATTTATTTAG
This sequence comes from Dreissena polymorpha, assembly GCF_020536995.1. Lineage (NCBI taxonomy): Eukaryota > Metazoa > Mollusca > Bivalvia > Myida > Dreissenidae > Dreissena > Dreissena polymorpha. Next base: position 16,929,609 of record NC_068366.1, read on the forward strand.
AAGAAACTTATTTAATCCATAAAAGCACATATATAGCAGCTTGTATATTTTAATGCACATTCTACCGGTATCAACAATTTATGCATAAACACAACAAAACAACTTAAGGATAATGAAAATCAAAGATATAATGTTTCGCTTTCAATTCATTGAAAAATTAAATAAAATGTATCGCTTGATATTCTTACAGTATTTTTACTATATGAGCCTCACTCTGAAAATAACAAGGTTTAATGCATAAATGTAAAGTGTAGGCTCTGTTTAGCCTGTGCAATCCACATGTCCAGCCTACACTGGATTTTTGATAACAAGAGACTTCCTTTAAAAGTAAAATACCATAAAAGTGGAAAATGAAGTATGAGTAAGGCTCAGGATATTTTACACAATTATTGAAACACATCAAGAACCACAATCAGCCAACTGCAAAACATCACTCACCTCACCGGCGCCCTGCATGACAAACACATTTTCAGAGAGTTTCTTTTTCGTGATACGCAGAGATGCAAAGATACCAGCAGCTGCCACTGAGGCTGTACCTGCAGGTCATAAAGTAAGTTTTAAGACAAAGAACCAGATAAGGCTTAAGCATTTTCTGTAAGAATCAAAAACGGTACAATCCCAAAAATTAAATTCATCAGTGTGTCTTGATTGATTAAATCGATTATATTTGATTTATTAAGAAATATAAAATTGGAAGTCTTCATTTCAGGCCCTCCTTTCATTCTTAAAATCTTAAAATTTGTAAGAATATAATACTATGATAATTAAATTTCTACTTTTACATTTGTTTTAAACTTTTAATTGTTCTTGTCTATGTACAACTAGACTGGAGAATGTTACTCGTTTGACAATAAACAATAAACTTATCAACGTAAAAAAAAGTCCAGCATAGTATTTTCAACGCCATTTGATTCATTGAAATGCCTTTGATGCCTTTGTTTAACACCATGATTTCTGCACACAACTAAAACATAATACAGCCCAGACGTTTTCAAACTGACAACACATTTGATCCAGTGAAGATAATCAGACAGTTTTCGTACTATGATAATAATTTATCATTATCATTAATGACATTATAGCTGCTTTCTGAGAAAACTGGGCTTATTACATGTGCGAAAGTGTTGTCCCAGATTAGCCTACGCAGTCTTCACAAGCTAATTTGGGACGACACTTGCCTATATGGCATTTTCCGATAAATAAAAAAATAAAACAAAGTGGGGAGTGTCTTCCCTGATTAGCCTGTGTGGACTGCACTGGCTATTCTGGGTCGACACTTTACACACATGTACTAAGGCCCATTTCACTGTGCAGCTTGTTTTCCTGGTTTCACGCACCTTGAATGTCGTCGTTGAAGCAGCAGTACCTTTGTCTGTACTTCTCCAGTATTTTGAAGGCGTTGCTGTTGCCAAAGTCCTCAAACTGGATCAGAGTTGACTGCCCATATCTGTAAGTATGACAATGCAATAAAAACAACACTACCAGATAAGATTTCATAAACAAATAATTTGAACATAAATAACATTTTTATTTTCTCTTAATAGATTCTCTGTTTGATTTTGTTTATAAATTCTCTTTTTTTTATATAGATTCCCTTTTTTATTTTCTTCATAGATTGTCTTTTTCATTTTTTTGCCATTGATTCTCCTGTTGTTGCCTGTATTCTGGGTGCCTACTGTTTATGTGCAACAGTTGAAATAAATATTCTATAGAATAATGTTTTTACAAAATATCAAATAAAACTGCAATTCAAAGACCATCCGGAAGTTCCAGTACAAGCTAAAAACAAACCTACCAACCACAGAAAGATGCCTGTGACAGGCTGTAACCAGGTTTTGATTTAAATGTAAAATAAATGCTAGAGAAATATAGGAGTTTAACCACTTCTTCAAGAAAATAGAAGCGTTTTTATACAGATCAGCTCATTCATATAATAATTTTTCTTTAGAACCTATTTCTTTCTCTATTTGTAATTATGTTAGAAGTGAAGGAGACAGCCGTTGCGGAACAACTTTATATATGCTCTTTCAAATAAGGCAGAAGTTTCCAGATATATAAACTGATGATAAATGTTTAAAGCTGATCCATTTTCCTATTTCCTCAGGTTACGCTTTTAAGCCAGTAGCTTAATTGTATAAGTTCCATACAAAATACCAATACAATTGTGACATATTTGTATACAGGTATACTATATTTAGGTCATACAATGTGAGTAGTTCAGGCAATCAATAGTCAGGGTTTTTTTGGCCGATTTTATAGCCGAAATTCGGCTATGTTCCCAATCCCAAAAAGTATACTTTTTTCCCAAAATGTGGCAAAAAATTCCCAATTTCAAAAAAAAAAAAAAATTATTTAATTTTTTTTTTAAAGAATTTTATCTCAATTTTAATTCAATTACATCTAACAAAGTATTATATGATTTTGTTCTTTTAATTTGAATGATTATAAAGAGTTATGTAAAATTTAGTATTTCCCTATTCAATGGACTTTTCGTGTGGAAAAAAAAAGGCTAATGAATTTATTTTCCCAATTTCATGAAAATGCCGATAAAATTCCGAATTCCAAAGCCATGGGCTATCTTCCCAAAAAGTAGGGGAAAAAACCCTGATAATAGAAAGATTAGAGTATAAATACTTCTATATGAATGATATTGTATCCTTTTAACAAAACTTACACTTAGCTAGTCTTTAATTAACAAAGAATTTTCTGAAAATGTTCACATTAATAAATTGTAAACAGAGATATGCATTAACAAATTGTACACTGAGACAAGCATTGTATCACAAAACACTAAATCTAAGTTTAAGGCAAACGAAGCAAGCAAGAAAATCTAACATACACATTCTTAATAAGTATGAAGTTCAAGCAAAATTACTAGATGTATACATTAGCAAGATTTGCTTAAATATAAGCAGTTGTCGGAAATATAGGAAAATATAAGAGGTGTTTAAACATTAAGCATTTTGTTCTAAAATAAAGGACATTTATATGCAATAGGTTTACAGCCCTGTATGATACTTAATTTATTATACCTAGCAAACATGCTGTACTTTCAAAAACATACCTCAAAGTCAAGGTTAAACATTAAAATAAAGCGCTCATCACAATTGATTTTTATATACAGTTTAATAAGCACCTACCAATTGTTGGAATCCTCGGAAAACCCATGTTACTATTTTAGGGCTACCTGAAGGGTTTATTACTAATTATAGCCCAATAGGGAAATATTTTGTTCCAACATCATGGCATAAAAAAAATCAGAGATGGGTTAATGGAAATGTATTATAGTAAAGTCAAGTGAGGTATAATTGTAAATAATGTCACACTTGCACAGAGAACATCGGAAAACCACAATTGAATGAATATTAAACTATAAAATTTAGCGTCCAATGATGCTTACGGGTATATTTATCCAGTGTTTTTACAAATATTCTATCCAGCTGTAAACATGTGTAATTCCATAGGCAGTCACACAAATATAATCAGTATTGGGCAGTACTGTTTTATTTCATGTGATTTGTGCTTACCAGAAATACAATTAATTGTCTTATAAATTGCCATGCTTGATCCAAATGTGTCGTTTTATTTAAGTTTTTCTTTCCTATTATACTTTTGCTTTCTTAAACAGTTATAAACGAAACAAACTAACACCACACACAATCTTACGTAATGATGACAATCCAGTGCATAGAAATAAATGACTGTGGAATCACTACTTCAGTTTTTTTTTAAAAAAAGGTAAAAAATCATCCCATTTATTTGTTGGACGTTGGTATAACAAATTCTATATAACACCCCACATAAATGATACAACAAATTGTCAACCCTAAAAATCTTCTTAAAACTCAGTTGACATTACTACTGAGTTGCTGGAGTTGGACATTTTAGCAATTGGTCTTTCAACTGTATCTTTCTACAGGGACTATTTTTGCTGAAGTTAGAAACATACTGGTTTCATGCCAATTGGTAAACAAGAGCACCGCCTTGCGGGTGCAGACCGCTCATCTATTCTTCTTTTTAAAGGTGAAGGGAACTATCTCAATACTTCAATCAAAAAAGATGGATGGGTGGGGTGGAAAGGGGTGTATAGTGTGGGGGTGTGGTCACTTATTACAGTATCTTCCAAAAATAAGAAATAAAAATGCAAAAACAAAATAAAAAATAATTTATTTGTTTGGGGTGGGGGGGATTCTTGGGTAGGATAGTTGGACAGTCTTTCAAAAATAAAATAATAAAAATAAATATTTTTGTTTTTTAACCATGTTTCCAAAAAAAAAATTGGGGGGGATGGGTGGGGTCGGGGGGGGGGTATAGTGTGAGGGTGTAGTCATTTATAAGATGATCTTTAAAAAAAAATGAAAAAAAAATGCTTTTTTTAGGGGGGGGGGGGTCGGGAGAGGGGCATGTGGGATGGTTTGGGTGGAGTCTATTGTAGTATGTCATGTAAGAGTTGTTTTGTCAAAGTATCAATCAAATCTGATCATAAATAACGAAGTCATGGCAATTTTTGCAAAATTTAATTATTTGACCTTGAGAGTCAAGGTCATTCAAAGGTCAAGGTAAATTCAACTTTCCAGGTACAGTACCCTCATGATAGTATGAAAGTATTTGAAGTTTGAAAGCAATAGCCTTGATACTTTAGAAGTAAAGTGGATGTAAACACAAAATTTAACCATATATTCAAAGTTACTAAGTCAAAAAAGGGCCATAATTCGGTAAAATGACAACCAGATTTATGCAACTTTTTCCGTACAGTCCCCTTATGATAGTTTGTGAGTGTTCTAAGTCTGAAATTAATAGCTATGATACTTTAGGAGTAAAGTGGCCCAAAACACAAAACTTAACAAAATTAACAAAATTTTCAATTTTCTAAGTATAAAGGGGCCATAATTCTGAAAAAATGCCAGTCAGAGTTACATAACATTGCCTGCACAGTCCCCTTATGATAGTAAGTAAGTGTCGCAAGTATGAAAGCAATAGCTTTGATACTTTAGGAATAAAGTGGACCTAGACACAAAACTTAACCAAATTTTCAATTTTCTAAATATAAAAAGGGCACATAATTCTGTCAAAATGCACGCCAGAGTTATCTAACTTTGCCTGCCCAGTCCCCTCATGATAGTAAGTAAGTGTACCAAGTTTTAATGCAATAGGTTTGATGCTTTATGAGAAAAGTGGACCTAAACACAAAACTGAACCGGACGCCAACGCTGACGCTGAACTTTCCTTCTTTTAGGGAATTTTTGGGACAGCTATTGGGAATTTTGTTATTTTGCCTCAATAGAGAAAGAGCCTTTTAGAGGTACTTTATAAAGAAGAAAAAAACGCTTTTTGTAAATGCAAGAACACTGATAGATACCTTTTGACAATTGCCTCTACGAATTCCTCAATGAATTCATCATAAACTGGTCCAGTCACTCTCGGAGTCCGTTTGCCAATGTAGAGAGGGTCGTTCAACAATGTCTAAAAGAGAAGTATTATTGGCATACTAAACAATTGAAATATTGTTCATAAAACTGTTTATGAATAAACAATTGAATACTGTCTCCTTTTTTCTAGTCCTTGATTGAGACATTCTGCCATTAAATAAGTTATTTACACATTCAAATTTAAATGCCATTAGTGGTATGTTCAATGTTTTTTAATTGTTATAATGCACAGTTTAGAATAACATCATTGGTGCGCACTCTGACAATGTAACATGGAAATAAAAAAACAGTTTTTAACTCATTGCCATACTTGAGTTTTAAGTGTAAAACATAAAACCAGAAGTTATTTTAAAGATATGGTACACTTCTGTGTGGCTAGTTATTGTGTTTTGAGGATATTAATTAAAGTATCAACACAACACAAGTTGAGTTCAATTTATGTCATTTTAATCTTTCTCTTAATGTAAATAATCATAATATATAGTGACAACAACGTAATTGTAATTTAAGCACTCAGAATGAACTGTCTACACAGTGTCTCCAACGTGTTTTTAAGTATCGAGACCGAATTGTGGATTGACCTCTTAAGACAAATAACGACAATGCACCCTGGACTGTAGACTTTCCCCTGTGCTGTGTTAGTTAATGAAAACCTTTTAACAGCTAAGAATATTCACCTCAACCCATGATGACTCACTTCTTTCCCGCAAATCAGGATACAGGCTCTGCTAGCTTGTCATAAAACTCAATATATTACACAATCAACTAGGATTCAAATCACTTATGAAAAAGATGAACCAGTAAAATCTTTAACCCTTTACCACTTAGAAACGTATTTTGACACATTTGTACTCCCTCCGAAAGTAACATGAAAAGCAACCCATGTTTACCCATGTCCATTTCCTGGTGGTACGCATTCCATGTATATGATTTCATGAAAATTGCCAAATTAGTAATCAAGTTATCAAGATCAAATGAATCTTTAATATCTACTTACCATGAACTTGACCCCCACACCCAAAATGCAATCCCATGCTGAGATTAAATGCATTTATTTACTTAGTTTTAACACATTAGCTCAATTTGTAATTCAGTTATAGAGACAAAACAATTTATCTTAAATAACAGTGACCTTGACACTCATCTGCAGTCCCAGATGAAGATTAATGGAACACTTTATGTTTGTAATTGCATGACAATAGCTCAATTTATTTTTGAATTCATATTTTATTTTAAGTAATAATTACTTTGACCTCATGCAAGCCACATGTAAGTTGTAACACTAGCAATGACTGGATATTCGGGATTAATTCATTTAGTATCTTATTATTTTTAGTGTACTTGACCTTGACCCCACCCCCATATAATTACCTGTTACCTGTCTACATGGTTTATAATGTAAACATTTAAATTGCAAAAAAACACCTTAATTATGAAAAAAAAATAACAAGAATTGCCAAACTTTGCCCTTGGGGTCATTTTAATATGGGGAATAAATGTTATAAATTTATATCCCTAAAGAAGTTCCTAAGGAGAAACTAGCTAAACAAACAACAAATTATTGTGTACTAGTATATAGTAGGGATGCAAGAGGTTACACAAATCATTAACTGGTTAACCTTTTTCCATAATCTGTTATTAACCAGTTAACCGAAACGCATTAAGTAGTTAAAATGATTTAGAGACGTAAAAATGTCATATTGCTCGAACCGCTCTGTAGAAACAAAAGTAATTTCAAATTTGAAATCGCTTGCGTTGATGCCATGCAGTTTTGTTATAAAATGAATTATAAAGAATATTTTCATAATTTTGTAAATGTATGCTTTATATTTTATTTATTTTTCCTGCGTAAATGCATAAGAGTAAAAAATCAAAGAACAACACAATGTTCATTTTCACGTGTTATTAACTTATTTTTGGTTGGGCCGCTTATATTACGTTCGCGCCGTATGGCTGACAAAAATGGTGAGTTCCTTTTCCTTTGTTCATTCTGTTATAATTTTTGAAACTCAAATTGGCTTAATATAGAAATATTTTTTCCCTTTCAATTCAATGTAAAGTGGGTCATGTGTGTTCAACGAATCCGCATCTCTTCTTATTTGATAATTGCACATTTTGTTGTTTGCATTTTAGCGTTTGTAGCCGAAGTAGTATCGTTTGATTTTCATTTTACAATTAAAATCAGTGCGTAAAATAAAGGACACAAATAACATTAATTTTGAACGAAATGTAAGGTGAATATTTAATATAATCAGTACATTTATTTAATAGCGAAGTAACTAAGTATTATCATCTCAAATACTGATAGTTTTGTATGTATGTCGACATACCATAGCGCACAAATTTTACGCAATTACACAAATACTAAATTTAACGTTGTTTTTTTAAATATTTTTAATTGATGTTTAATTATTGAATTAGTTAGATTTGCTTTCTTAAATAGAACATGCATCGGACGGTAATGGTGGAATGGTTGGACGTAAATTATCATAATGATATTAATTTTTGATAAACAAAAACGACGTTAACTCGTCAAGGTTTTAACTACGAATGCAATTCTTGATATAATTGTTACTTATAAACACGGTATTTTCGCGAGCAATCAGTGTTGGATATTGGTTAACAAAACTTCAAAATAAGCCGTCCAATATCTCAACTGTTTTTATCGCGAGTTCAATAAACGTGTCAATTACATCTTCGCTAATAACTCCCACTCACCGCAGTTCGCTAGTTAAATTTTAGCGAGTCAAAAGACCAATAGTGTCATGCAGTTATCAAAACGTACCCCCTATTTGTTATCACAAAGGTATTGATTAATTGCTTTATTAATTTGATTGTTGACACATAATTCATTACCGTCGATGGTTCGGAATGTTGTTCTTACTAGTCGCCAGCGCAAGTTGGCAGCATGTCACGCGAAAAATGTAAAATCGTACGAAATATTCCATGAAAAAAACATAATCATATATTTTTTCCAGGTTAACCTTTTCCCGAAAATGTAACCGGTTAACTGGTCGTTTCGGTAGGTTAACTGGTTAACCTATGTAAGCCATTTATTTAATATCATTCAAGACCTACCATACCCAGTTTTTGGGTAATTTCAGTATGTTGAATACATGTGTAAAGTAAGAGTAACATCAATCAAGCCATTCCTGAGAAACTAGCGTACCTAAAAACTTAAACCTTGCTCGGACTCTAATACCGGGACAAGATTAATAGCTTGCCTTTTCTTCATGCCAAAATCATATAATTATGCAGACTTCAAATTTGTAGGTCTGAGGTGTACTGTGCATGTACAACAACCAGCATTCGAGTAACTACAGGTGATAGAGCTCCATGCTGTGTTCCTGCAGTCATGGGTTTGAGATCGAGCACACTTTTCTTCCAAGATTTAATTAAAACGCAAGCATCTTCATCACTTTATTTAATAAAAAAAAAAAATCAGTTTTGGATACATGGCTTGTGAACTGGATGCACTTTTCCTCTAAGCTTTAATTGAGATGTAAGAATGAAACAGTCTCAGACAGTTTACTGGGGTACATACCTTGTTGTTGGTGCCTACATCCAGCACGACCGGGAGACACTCATGTGGTGGGATACCTCCTAGAGCTGTGTACAGGGACAGCTTGCCAATGGGGATACCCATGCCATTCACTCCAAGGTCACCCAGGCCTAGAATCCTCTCCCCATCCGTCACCACTACAGCCTGTGGATCAAGAAAACTGAATGAATATGATTCCCGCTCTGAGGAAATGGGGTTAAATTCATGTGTATAAAGTGTTGTCCCTGATTAGCCTGTTGAGTATGCACATGCTAATCAGGGACAATATTGTCTGCTTACACTGGATTTTCAGCATGAAGAGTCTTCCTTTAAACAAACAAGGGACAAAATTGTCACAAAACCAGGTTTTCATTGTGAAAAAAAAATCTGATAAAGGGAGAAAACTCAAACTGAACTTTTGAAATGAACAAACAAAATTAACCCCCTTTTTAAGTTTGTTATTTTAAAAAATCTATTTTTAGTCGTGGCGACCTTGACATTGGAGATATTGACGTGATTCTTTCGTGCGACACACCGTCCCATGATGGTGAACAAATGTGCCAAATGATTTTAAAATCTCACAATGAATGACATAGTTATGGCCAGGACAAGCTCATTTATGGCCATTTTTGACCTTTGAACTCAAAGTGTGACCTTGACCTTGGAGATATCCACGTAATTATTTCGCGCGACACACCGTCCAATGATGGTGAACAAATGTGCGAAATGATTTTAAAATCTGACAATGAACGACATAGTTATGGCCCGGACAAGCTTGTTCCGCCCGCCCGCCAGCCAGCCAGCCCGCATTCGCCAATCTAATAACCAGTTTTTTCCTTCGGAAAACCTGGTTAAAAATACAATAAAAGTGGAATGTGACATCCCAGATTAGCTTGTGCAGACTGCACAGGTTAATCTGGGACGATACTTTACGTCAGGCACTATGCTTAACCCATTTTCACAGAGGCTCATATGTATGTACATCACCACTACAGCTGGGATCTTGAAACTTTGCATGAATATCTATGTACATGTACATCACCACTATAGTCTATGGATCATGGAAACTTTGCATAAATATCTACTAGCTACTGGCTGTGGATCATGCAAACTAAGCTTGACAGTGCATATTCTATTGCATGTGGGAATGTTGAAGGGGCGCTTCTAGATGGGAATTTGTTCATGGAATACCTCAACGGGATTATAAGAATATTATAGATTTACACAAATTATGCTTATATATGATTGCAATAAGGTTGGTATACATTCTGAATTATTCAGAATCTATATCAACCTTATTGACATCATTTAATATAATATTTACAAACAATTACACAAACTTTTTTAATTGGCGAAATTTGGTGGCGCAACTTTGTTTTGCCCACTGGAACCCTGTTTCTCAATCTCTAAGCTGGTTATATACATACATATTTCACATGTCTGACTGTAAATGCTATTAGACGGTTGAAAATCATATTTGATTTTAATATGTCTGGTCTGTACTTGTAATGAATGAAGTAAGCAGACATGCACTAGACCACTGGGTATCGTAGCAAGTAAAAAATTTCAGGATTTTTTTCTTTCTTTCATGAATGATGAATAAACAGCAAAGTTTGACACTTTTCTATTTTAGATTAAGAAAAAGTGCCTTACCTTCACATCGTTTTCTGGCCAATTGCACACCATTTGATACAGATGTCCTTTGTCATTAATGGACAAAAATAGACCTCTAGAAGAGGAAACAATAGTATTTCATATATATGCACAAGTTAACACTAAGCATTCTGTATTCTGGGCAATTCATACATAAGCAATGACCAAGTACCAAAGTATCAATTTATATGAATATCTTTGAAAGTTGCACTTATTTTTATCAAACGCATTTTGATGTTCATTATGTGTTCAAGTTGTTTTAAACAACAAAACACACCCAGTTTTTATAATTTTACCTTGGCTTTCTGTACAGCAGCCCATATTCTTGGCAAACCTTGCCAACAGTTGGTGTGTAGACAATGGGCATCATTAGCTCTGTGTACTCACAAAGCGCACGATAAAAGAGACGCTCGTTCCTGTCGTAGAGAGCCATCAGGTAGATGTACTTATCAATGTCAGTGTTGCGCTTATTAAAGTTGGACATCACGCGAGCCAGCTGTGTATCTTGATCAATGATAACAGGTGGAAGAAGGCCATGGATTCCCATCAACTGTCTTTCTTTCAGAGTGAATGCTTGACCCTGAAAAGTATTGAACATTAAATACTTAGCGTGTTTTTGTGTTTTCAATAAAAAACAATAAAACAGCTTATCTTCTTTTTTTTATTTGCATTCTTGTAAATAAAGATATTTTATAAAGTAATTGTAATTATGATAACAACCTTGTTCAATTTTGCATCTCTCAGAATATCAATTCCTCTGATTTTTGTGTTGTTGATCATGTCCTTTTTGGGATCAGGGAATGGGGATTTGGGTCTGCCATCAACCCTTGATGTTGAATGGAATCCAGAAGATACTAATGTGGCACATCTGTAAAACAAATCGTTTAACCGCATGAGTTTTTTAACTTTTGACAACTGTTTCCAATTTCGGACGAACCTTCCAAAACCGGCGTATGGTAGTACTATGCCAAATTTGTGACTCTCTTTGCAGTCTTGCGTTAAATATTTCGGACAAAAAGTCGTGTGTATATAAAAACAGACAAGTTTATACCCCACAATTTCTTTCGTCAAGAAAACAATGTGAACAACAATTAACAGATCAGCTGATTCGTGTGCAAAATACAAGGTCACCGTAACTTCCCTGCCTCTGAGTCAGAAAAAAATACATTGCAAGAAAACAACTTCGCCAGTTAATATCGCCACATGCATTTATTTTCTAACCTCTGGATTCCAAAAGATTTCGCTAAGGTCCTGGACACGCTGGCCAGTGTTGTCAAAGACATGTTTATTGAGGTGTGCTCGAAAGACCCACGTAAAAACAACCCCAACGCAGAAACGACCTTCACATACAGCTCAACAACAAATGTCGAGTCAGAACGGCGAACGGCCTTCACACTCATCGAATCGGTCACTGCCATATCCAAATTACCATGCATATATGTCGTTTCATGCTCTCAAATTTGATACAGTTATACTGGTTCCGTCAAATCTCTGCGCGGAGGTTGTTTCATATTACGAAGGAAATTAATGAAATATGATATTTTAGAACGGTATTTATTTCTATAAAAAGAGAAACGTGAGGGGAGTGTAATGCCAGTGACATCCGGTGCCACGCCCCCCCTGCATAGTGGTACCCGGCTTGCGTCGTTCATGTGACGGGACCATGCTGCATGATGTGGAGCCAATCGGATGGACGCAGATGCCTGATGGGATGACCATGCTCTCTTGCTACCCGGTACGCGAACGTGTGCAGACGTGTTCCCTGAGGTAAGTATTGCCAGGAAGATAGATGCCCTGATATAAGTATTTCCAGGAGGAGCGTAAGTATTAGCCTGTGACGTAAGTATTAGCCTGTGACTTAGTGTGTCTTGCCCTGGAAGTTTAGCCTGTGCGTGGGGTAAGTATTCCTAGGAGGATCGGTTGTCTGCAGCCGACGACGATAGCGGACGAGCGTTTCCCTCGAAGAGTTTACTGCGGAGGACGACAGTGCCATCCTGACAAGGTTTACAGTCGATGCTCATGTGAGTGTATTAGTCAAGTGTCGTTGTTAGTAGTTGCTGTAATTGCAGGCAAAAACCACTGAAGAGCTAACCTAAATAAACACCACAATGGTGTCTAGAAGTTGGGATAAGTGAAAATTGTGTTTAACGATTAGGCTCATTCTTTGCGAAAGTCGGCATCCTGTGTTTAAATTGAACCACGAATCATTGTGTCACACCGGTCTTACTGACAATAACGTAGTGACGTCACCATCTATGTATAGAATGAACCACGAATCGTATTTAGTTTGTATATTTTTCCTATCCATAAAGTGGTCTATGCTAGACATGTGTAACGCGCCAGCCGTCTATTTTTAGACTTGTTGCAGGGTGACCACGTGGTCTGACTGCTGGGAATTTACCTTGTCTGCATTCGAGGTCCGTTTAAGCAAAGACCTATCAATATACATGATATAATGTATATTGATAGGTCTTTGGTTTAAGTGCACTAGCCGACCTGAATGTTTACAATGTTTTGGATTGGTGTAATGGATATGGTGAAATAATTGTTTTATTGCAATTAATATTTAATTGTTGCATTGAATTTTTAAATTAATTAGAGTAGTCGTATTTTTATTGTGCGTGCTGTTTTTCTTCAATTTTTTGTGTACTGTGCTGCATTAAAAATGAGTAGCCGAAATATGTCTCCGGGTCTTGTACGGGTAAATTTCGACCCCCCACAAACGTTGATGTTGATCTCCGGAGTAGGGCCCAAATTGGCGCGGGACATTGTCCAACTTAGACAAGGGTCAGGTAATTTAGACCTGGACACCTTGGAGGTACTAATTGGGCGGCCCCTAAGTGAGAGGGAGTTAGACCAGCTGCATTTAGCAGAAAATCCAATGCTTGCAGCGGCGTCCCAAGCCAGTGGAACGGAAGAAGAACACCCAAGTAGGTCCAGGGCCTCAGAGCCAATGTGTGTAAGCACGCCATACCTAAACCAGGACCAGATGAAGGCAGAGCTAGCCTCTCAGATATCAGATTTAGAGGCGGACATCACTCGATGGGAGGAGTGCCCGGGGATATGGAGTGATTTCCTTCCCCAGTTTGCAAAGCCTTTGTGCCCCAAGCGTCTGTTGTTTCAGCCAGATCCTGTGGTGGTGACAGGCATGCCGATACCGTCTGATGTCGCATCAAGCGTCCCCGCCCCGCCCCAGTGGTTAGGTTTGCCCCAGATGAGGGCTGGTAGGGCAATCAAGCGACCTAGGCAAAGTAGCCTTTTTCGCTCGGTTACTTCAGAGGCCTCTTCCATGGCCCCTTCAGCGCATAGCCCGTGGCGCGCGACAGATTACAACGTGCCAGCACAATTTAGAGGGACGTCCGCAGAATATTTGGGACACTTTCGGGTCCCAAGAAGCCCTCCTGCTCCTATTATGCGCCTTTTCCAACCCATTTCACCATGCCTAACAGCCAACCTGTGGTAAGTGGCGTCTCACTGTATAACAACCAACCTATTGCAAGTGGCGTCTCCCTGCCTAGCAACCAACCTGTTGTAAGTGGCTTCTCAATGATAAACAACCCACCCGTTGTGAGAAGTGTTCCCGTGCAAAGCACCCTACCGGTGGTAGGTAATCTGACAGTAGCCAGCAATTTACCTATAGTAGGTAATAACCCTGCACACAGCAATCCACCCGTTGCAGGTAACCCTACCCAGCAGTGTCCCCGTTCAGACAAGCCTTCCAGTCCCAATTAACCCCCCGTCCCAGCGGGATCGGGATGTTTTGACCAAGCTGCCAAAGAGCCTGCTATTTGATGGGTGCAGCAATTGGTTGTTATTTAAGAGGAAGTTTGAGCGTTACGCCAGAATGCAAGATTAGTCTGACGAAGAATGCGGTGATTGTTTTGGTTGGTGTTTAACTGGTAAAGCGGTGGACATTTATGCATTACTGACCGAAGGAAGGGAGACGTTACTTTACGCCGAGCTTATGCAGCGGCTTCTGGAGCGCTTTGGTGCCAGGGAGCTCCCAGCCACCGCGCAGGGTCGTTTTCAGGATGTCCAACAAGAAGTAGGCGAGTCCCTGGACGATTGGTCCGATCGGGTGCTGACGCTGGCAACAACGGCATTTCGTGATCTGCCCTATGCGTACGCCACTGAGCAGACAGTGACGAAGTTTTGTCACGGTTTGCTTGACAAGGAGGCCGGCAAGCATGTAAACCTGCAGTTACCCGCATCGATGGGAGATTCGATGAACATGATGAAGATATATAGCCATGTTCAGTTGGCTTGCGCCGCGGATCCGATGGATAGCCAAAAGGGTAAGCGAGAAGAGTCGAGGTGTGTTCACGAGGTGAGAAAGCACCTTCTCCAGGTACGGTAAGTGGGTCGGTGGTCGACAAATTGACCCAGGTAGTCGATCGAATACTAGATTCTGTGGAGCGATTGTCGAACTTTTGTGGGAGCCAGGACGATGATTCCCGCGTCAGACAACCGGTTCAGGTGTTCCGTTCCGATGGAGGCGAGAGATTGTATGGCGAGTATGCGGCCGAAGGTTCCAATGAAGACGGCACCCAGAACCTGGGGTTCAACAAGCAACGCAAGGTAAGGTGTCCCAAGGGTACGGGTGGCCGCGGTCCACGTGGGTATCGGAATCAACATGCCTATGAAAGGGGATCCGGCCCAAATGCGTACCATGAGAGCGCTGGTAACCGGCAAAACAACGGGTACCGTAGTGGTTACCCAAATTCAAATGTCCGCCTCGAGGGATCGAAGTAAGGCAGGTATGGTTCAAATTGGGGCGAGTATCCCGTAATGGCGAGGCGGGGCATATCGTGTTTGTTTGGTAATTTGGAGCATTTCCGGTGTGGTTGTCGTGTGGGCGCCGGGTCTGTCTCCAACAATGAGTCGATACCGCTGTCATTTACCGAGGCGGCTGAGCAGCAGAGTAGACCGGAAGTAGGTCGCGTCGACAAGTTGGGTTCAGCTGCGCAGTTTTGTTTGAAGGTTCAGGTTGGTGACGTAATGATTGATGCAGTGATTGATTCGGCAGCGAAGGTCAGCCTCATCTCAGATCGGGTCTATAAGGCCATGAAGCAGCCACCTCCCAAGCAGCGTGATGTCAAGCTGTTGATGACAGGAAGGGATGCCTCCATGCAGGGTTTTGTAGTTGGCCCAGTTAAGTTAAAGATTGGTAACTACTGGTATCAGCAGCATTTGTATGTAGTCCCGACAGATGTCGATATGCTACTTGGTTTCGACATTTTGATGAATCCGGGCAGGGCCATCATCAATATGGCAGAGGCCACTATTATTTTTGATGGGCAGGTTTTGAGCCTCGAGGGGGGAAGCCTACAGCATACCGACCGCGTGCATGACGTGGTTACGTTTGCGTTGCCGACAGCTTCAGAAGTCGTGCGGGATCCACAGATGGCCACCGATGAGTGCACTTGGCGGGACAGTGGGGGTTTTAGTTATGTCGGTACGTTTCGCGTGTAGCGGGTGGCGGTCCAGTCTGGAGTTAGGGCCACCCCGACCGCCGGACATGCAGATCCGGCTGGCGTCACCGCGGAAGACAGCCGGAAGAAAGCGTCCAGTTGTGGTGTCACCGCGGCAGACCGTCGGAAAAGGGCTTCCGGTTATGGCGTAACATCAGAAGACCGCTGGAACAGTGCGTGCGGTAACCGAGTCTCCACTAGTAACATCAAGCTGCCGACCGTTCAAGAAGTTGTCCGTCACGTTGGGGTATGCACCGACGAGACCACTGAAGGAGGCAACGATGAGACTGTAGGCGTCGATGATTTGGTTCCGTTGGCGCTACCAACAGTTCACGAAGTTGTCCGTCACATTGGGGTGTGTACTGACATAGGCACTGAAGGAGGCAACGGTGAGACTGGCGGCGTCGGCGGCAGAGAAGACGAGTTCACTGAAGGCATCGATGATGCGGTTCCGTTGCAGCTGCCAACAGCTTGCGAAGTTGTCCGTCACATTGGGGTGTGAATCGACATGAGCACTGTAAGGGGCAACGGTGAGACTGGCGGCGTCGGTGACGGTGAAGCTACAGCGGAGGGAGAAAACAGTTGCAAGTCGTATCCAGTCCAGCAGGGAACTTCCAGATTTGTTTATTTTATTATTATTTTTTTGTTATGTTTGGCTTCGTCATCGGTGTTGCGGAGTATTCACTTTCCCATTTCCTTTTAGTATGGACACTAGCTTTGAGATGAATGAGATTCTGTTCCTAAATGATGTGGATGGGTTGGGCCCTCGATCTAACCCAAGTTGGGCGGCATAGATGGACGACGAAGACAGGGCGGAACAAGAGGTTGTCGAGATGGACACTAGCGAGATCGTCCCGATCGCAGCCCTAGAAGAGTCGTCTAGCTACGGGAACTCTGTCGCCATAGTCCTTATAGAGTTGCCCAAGAGGCCTGCCGGCATAGTCCCGCAGGAGGTGTCCAGTGTGGGCAATGCAGCCCAAGAAGAGTCATCTAGCTACGGGAACTCTGTCGGCATAGTCCTTACAGAGTTGCCCAAGAGACCTGCCGGCATAGTACCACAGGAGGTGTCCAGTGTGGGCAACGCAGCCCTAGAAGAGTCGTCTAGCTACGGGAACTCTGTCGGCATAGTCCTTACAGAGTTGCCCAAGAGACCTGCTGGCAAAGTCCCACAGAAGTTGTCCAGTTTTCGGAGCACGTCAGAAGAGTCGTCTAGCTCCGGGAACCCTGTCGGCATAGTCCTTACAGGGTTGCCCAAGATACCTGTCGGCATAGTTCCACAGGAGTTGTCCAGTTTTCGGAGCACGTCAGAAGAATCGTCTAGCTACGGGAACCCTGTCGGCATAGTCCTTACAGGGTTGCCCAAAGAGACCTGTCGGCATAGTCCCACAGGAGTTGTCCAGTTTTCGAAGCACGTCAGAAGAATCGTCTAGCAACGGGAACCCTGTCGGCATAGTCCTAACAGGGTTACCCAAGAGACCTTTCGGCATAGTCCCACAGGAGTTGTCCAGTCGCCGGTTTCCTTCTGGTAACACCCAGAGGAACCAGTTTAGTCATGGCGACTCCTCGGTAAACCGCCAGAGCGGTGCGTGCGGTTACGGAGTCGCCGCGTGTGTACGCCGGAAGATCTCGGAGGATGGATCTCGGGGACCTTTCAGGCGTTGCTCTGAAGGGTGGCGACCCTCAAGTTCTCGCCATTGGGAGCGGTCCCAGCGGTGGAAATTAGGTAAGTGTCTGAGCGAGCATGGGGGCCTGAGGTAATTATCTAGTTAAAGGGCGGGGACGGGTACCTTAAATAGTTCTCTGTTTTTCTTGTTTTATTTTAGTTGTGTTTCGCTCCATTTAGTGTCAGTGAAGTGTAAACTTGTTATGTGTCAAACAATTCTGATGATATAATCGATGTGTTTGATTAATCAAGCACGTGTCCACTTATTCGATTAGTCCCTTATTGGCCTCGCCCACCAGTCCATATTTTGGTTATTATTTAGTAACTTTGAATACATTATTAGACTGGTTACTCTTGGTCTCCGTGACAACGCAGGGTTGATTTCACTGTCATGACATCCTGCAACTGATACCGTTTTTCATTTTTCTGTTCATGTTTCCCTAAGTGGGAGTGGAGATGTTTGGGTTGGTATTGCCACCCGTAAATATATATAAAAAACACTATAATTGTTGTAGTGTTGTTGTATATAAAGTGGAACTGCAATATAAAGAAGTGAAACTCCAGCTGCTGAAGAAGTAATGAATTTTCATTAAAACAATTAGTTGGTCCTTTATTTAAGGCTAGTGACCGATTGCCCAAACAGTACAAAACAGCACAATACAGCACAATACAAACCAACATAAACACAAAATATGAATAAAGCTGGGGTCACCGCCTTGGAACGATCAATGCAAAGCATTGGGGGTTTAAACCTGGTTATAGAGCGCTCAACCTCACACTTGGCCCAGCAATATTCATAATACATTTAAGTGTAAATGAAATTTAACGTCATAGCATTGTAACTCAAATTAAACAATAATACAAGGGAATTAAAACGCATTCAATTTAATTACTATTTAATTACTCAATTGCATTGAAGATACAAGAGAAACAGAGTTACAACTTTTTGACGAACGATCAAATAAAACTATTAACAATTGTCAACTACATTCCTTCTTTAAAAAAAAGATTTGAGAATATAGCGTCATGGAGTTAATATCTCAGATAATCATCGCGCAAATACAGGAAGAAGCAGCAATAATGGGTGTAAAAAATCCATATTACATAGCTTGGTTGTTTATGTGACTGCTAAAAAAATAAAAATAATTAAATCAAACAAGAAACGCCTATCAGAGAGAAAATATAACTAAAATGGAACGTTATAAACCCAATGACCTATGCATGTAGATTACAACTGGGAAAGTCGGTCGTATGACGTCACAAAAATCCATAATGACATAATGACGTGAACAAATTCCAGGGGCAGTACTAAATAAAAATATAAATGGGGCTGTGCTACTAATAAAACAAGTTTAGGCGATTAAATATTAAGAAGCAAATGAATAAAAATGGTAATTGCATTAAAGCGACATTATTGGAATCAAACAGTTTATAGGTGTTTTGACAACTGAAGACAGAAATGATTAGATGTACGATTTGAGTCCGAATGTAGTTTTCATGCAGATTTGTTCATACGACACAATGACACAATTTTATTCAACAGTGAAAAATGCCTATAATGTAGTTTTCATGCAGATTTGTTCATACGACACAATGACACAATTTTATTCAACAGTGAAAAAAGCCTATAATATCACTAATGATTCCAAATTGTAAGGGAAGAAAGATATAGTGAATCGAAAACCATCAAACACGTGTTTTTAAGTACATAAGCATCGTATCCTTTTGATAAAAGCAAGTTAATTAAATTGAAAAGTTTAATATGAACATTTGGTTTAACATATTTTAATTTGCGGACACGCTTCAAAACATCTCCGTAAAATGATGGATGGGAGATTCCATTATTTAAATGCGATTGTAAAGAAACATTATATTTTGAAATTAAATAACCATACTTAGAGTAAAATCTAGCAAAATTAGTTCTTAGGTTATGATACAAAAAGCCTTGTTTTAGCAATTGTTTAGTTAATATTAGATTACGATCAATACAATCTTTAATACACGAACATGCTCTGGCATAACGTACCAACTGCGAAATGTAAATACCATAGGAAGGTCATTTAGGGATGTTGCCATCTAGAAACGGAAAATTCACAATTTCAAAGTTAAAATCGTTCCGTTTGTCGTATAAACTAGTTTTGATCAAATTATTATTAATAGTTAAATGTAAGTCTAAATACGCAGCGTCTGTATTGGATATACACGATCTATTTAAGACTAGTTCTTTTGGGTAGATTTTGTGAATATATTGTTCAAATAATGGATTATCTAAATTAAGTATGTCATCAATGTACCGACTAGTAAGGTTAAAACAATTAATCAAATCTACTTGCTTAGTTTTAGAAAATTCTAACATAAATTCGCTTTCATAACAATATAAAAAAAGGTTAGCTATAAGTGACACACAATTAGTTCCCATAGGAACGCCAATAATTTGTTTAAATATTTTACCATTAAATTCAACAAACAAGTTATCCAAAAGAAAAGTAAGTGCTGCACAAAAGTCAAGACCAGTCCAAATGATGTAATTATCCAACACCTGATTAGTAAAAAAAAAGCTGTTTTAGTGTTTTAAGCTAGATACAAACACTTCTCTCTAGCAAAAGTTTTTTCAATCAAAGAAACAAGTTTGAATTTTATTAAAGCGTGAGGAAGTGTTGAAAAATCATAAGTACTTACCTGTGACACCATATATTTTTTATTTTCAATTTTATCAATAACTTCTAAGGTGTTTTTTATTAACCAAAATAGGTTAATATTACTATTTTCATAAACTTTATTACAAAATTTAGCTATATGATATCTAATAGCACTCAATGCAGATATAAGATACACTGATAATTGTTTGGTGGTACAAGACACTGAATTAGCGATAAAACGACTTTTATATGGCGTCTTATGTAATTTAGGTATCCAGTAAAGTGATGGCAATTTTTTGTCATTATTACATTTAACATTGGGCAATATGGTCGGTAATAATTTCATTAGGTTGCTTATTGTACTCACAATATGATGTAGTTTGTGAAAGTTCTTGTGCAATAGTTTGAACATAAATCCCTCGTCATATTATTATAACATTATTAGCAGCCTTATCAGCAGGAACTAAGACGAATTTAGATTTTAAGTCTTCAAGCAATTTACAGAGATTTTGTTTATTAAATTTAGGTGAATGTGGTAGGGCCAAAGGATGTGTATCATAAAAACATATTTTATTCATGGCCATACTAAATATTTTTGTTTTCCAATCATTGCAAGCATTATATTAATATTTATATTAATTATTATTATTATTTCGTACTTGTACTGATGGTGTGTTTTCACGCGAGTGTAATACGCCTGATGTCGTAGTGGGTACACGTCGCCTCGCTGAATACTGGAGGGTAGTTGGCGGCAGGGCGAGGCATTTAGAGTACTCTTATCAGATCCAGCTGTGAGCTCTTTCAGCAACTTTTATTTATATTTCTCTGAATAACAACTCATGGACATGTCGTCATTGTGTATGTTGCCATTAGAAGATGTAAATTGTTGCATGTCATGAACTGTGGGGAACTGTTGCATGTCGGGAACCGTGGGAAACTGTTGCATGTCACCCAACGTGGTGGTAATTATTATTTAGATAAGTTTTTTAGTGATTGTTTAGTGTAACTGTTCACAGCTGAAGGCTGTCCATGGCTAAAGCATTGTGGATTTACTGGCTGGGCGAGCCCATTAATCTCTCGGCATGAGACTGGAACGGCAATATAAAGCAATACTTAAATGTTAGCATTCTATTTACATTTTATTTCAGACCAGGGATCACTGACATTTTATGGAGGGTATTACACTTTAATTGGGGTATGCATGCATATTAAAATATTCTTGGTGTTCGTACGAAAATCGGCCAATGGGTTAAATTAGTTGTGGTCTATTTAGGGTTGAAGCCCCCATTCTGTGCACGTTGTGGCATGCCTGTAGTTTTGAAACAATTAGGTTGTCCCGACTTTGGGGAGTCCGGGCACGGTCATTGTTCCGCTAGGTCGCTGCGTCTAGGCGTACATCGCATGGCTAAGACGCCCTCCTTGCTTACGAAAGGGGCATTGGGTCCGAGAGATAGTCAATATACTTCCTTGGGGTGCATGGGGCGGCTTGGGCGCAGTGGCTTTAGAGTACGTTGCATGGCGAAGGCGCCCTCCTTGCTTACGAAAGGGGCATTGGGGTCCGAGAGATAGTCAATATACTTCCTCGGGTGCGACGGGACGTCTGTGGCGGACTGACTATGACATTCGGTGGGACGATTCCTTTGTGAGTAGGGGGTGGCCCCAAAAAGAGAAAAGTGAGGGGAGTGTAGTGCCAGTGACATCCGGTGCCACGCCCCCTGCATAGTGATACCCGGCTTGCGTCGTTCATGTGACGGGACCATGCTGCATGATGTGGAGCCAATGGGATGGACGCAGATGCCTGATGGGATGACCATGCTCTCTTGCTGCCCGGTCCGCAAACGTGTGCAGACGTGTTCCCTGAGGTAAGTATTGCCAGGAGGATAGATGCCCTGATGTAAGTATTTCCAGGAGGATATATAATTGTATTAGCCTGTAACGTAAGTATTAGCCTGTGACTTAGTGTCTTGCCCTGGAGGTTAAGCCTGTGCGTGGTGTAGGTATTCCCAGGTGGATCGGTGGTGTGCAGCCGACGACGACAGCAGACGAGTATTTCTCTCGAAGTGTGTACTGCCGAGGACGACGTCTGTCATCCTGACAAGGTTTACAGTCGATGCTCATGTGAGTGTATTAGTCAAGTGTCGCTGTTAGTAGTTGCTGTAATTGCAGGCAAAACCCACTGAAGAGCCAACCTAAATAAACACAACAATTCATTTTCTTATAATGATGGACGAAAGATAACCAGTGTGAAAGTGGCATGCGTGAGCGAGTCAGTGGTGAGATGTTTTAATTGATTATATGACTTTTAGGAATCATACTAATTGTTTTTAATTATTCATAAATATCGGATCAAACCTTGCAAGATGTGCAAGACATTTTCAATGTGCATCAACACCTACTATTCTTCATAGATTGTGTAGATCCGGACACTGGTGAGTCAATATTTCTATATTGTATAACATTTTTATTTCTTGTTATATATATATATATACTTGTATTATCACTGATAATACTATTATGTATTACTATGATGTAATTAAATTGTTATTATAATTGTAAAGTGATTTATATAGTCATATTCCCTATTCATATTACATACCAGCATTTATATATTTATAAGTTAAATACACTGGAATATAACATACTTGTGTTATAATTGCACAACACCGGCTACAAATGCTCCTGTTTTTTATTTCAAGAAGAGAAATGCAATGATGGCCCATAATAATGGCTTTATCATAATCGTACCTTGAATCGTGCGTTGAATCGAGACGTCGATCAACTGGATTATGGAAATTGTCTTTTGAATCTGGAAATATAAAATATTCCGTGCTCTATAAAATGGTACGTCAATTTAGGAAAATATTATTATAACTAGTACATTAATAATGGAAATTTAAAACAGCATGACCCATCTAAATATATTAATAGCATAACGATCCATGGAATCCGGGCATTATCGAACTGCCCATTGAACCATGCACATGGCATAAATCATACGGTCCAACGATAGCGCGTAATAAATATGGTTGAAAAGGTACTGCTCTAATGCACCATCGCTGTCGGTTACCTGCGCTCGACCTATTCGGCGCTGAGATTCCATTCATTGTTGAAGTGTTACATTTAAGTCAAAGGGAATTATTTGCTGTGGTATTCGACGATGAAGGACCATACACATTCTAATTGATGGACATGTAATAGCTGTGGAGATTGGGCTGAAAGATCACCAAAACATTCGTCGTTTACATATCGTATATTTTTAATCACATGAGCATTACGTGCGTTATTGTAGTAATATGCAATACGGCATCCGGCGTTATGTATCGTCCGTCGATAACAATTTTACAAGGTGATTCTGTCATTTAAATCACTTCGCCCAGTCGGCTGCATATCTAGGTCCCCATGCAGAGCAAATACTAGATTTTAAACCTGGAAATTTGAAAAGTATACCATTAACCACCATGCTCAGAGATGTAATATTTGTTACTTATACATATAATTGTCATCTACACAGTTTGTTCAAATCATGCCTGTGGGGTGTAAATGGCCAAGGTCCATATAAACTAATACATGTGTATAAAGAATAACTTTAAAAAGTCTTCTCTAGAAGGACGAGGTCCAGAATTGTAATATTTGGCATGTACAATCGAACTGTGGTCTTCTGCCAAGTTGGTTCAAATCGATGCCCACTGGTGTCAAAATTAGCCCTTACCTGGGGTAACTTGTTTCATCTTATATGTTTATAGTTGATCTTCTCATTGCAAACCACAAAACCCATGTTGTTTATATTTGGCATGTATTATCGTATATTTTTCATTTATAAAGCGTGTTTAAATCATGCCAATGGGGTAAAATTGTAACCACCCTGGGAGTTACTTGTTTTTATATATGTATATAGAGAATTATCTTGTCCTCTAAAACCGCAAGGAAGGGAAATGTGGCATTTGGTATGCTCCTCTACCAAGTTTATTCAGCTCATGTCTCTAGGAACAAGGTTGGCCCTGCAGTGGTGGCAACTTGGTTAATTTATATATATATGATAAAAAAATAGTATTCTTCCAAACTATAAAACTGTACGGCAGCTAGGATATTTGGTCTTTAGGATCATATAGTGCACATAGGATCAAAACTTACCAAACACCAGGCGGACACTTTGTATAGATACACTTTAATAGAAATCTCCTCATAAACCGCAATGTCCAGAGTTTTGGCATATACAATCTAACATCCCATTAAAATCCTCTACCCAATTTATAAAAATATTGACTTTGTGGACTAAACTGAATAAAATGGCATTTTTCTGCTGTTATATCGTTTTCTTTTCTGAACAAAGTTATAACTAAAAATTATCCCAGCTAATATTACTATATATGTGAATTAATGTTAGCAATTTAGGCCATCATTGACCTCTTGTCAGTAGTTCATTCATATAACATCGGTGAGTTAATGTTTGTGTATTTACACTTGTCGTTGGTAATGTGGTTAACAGGTCTTAAGTACGCATGCGCATGCCAGTAAAATATCTGACACATGCCCAAATTGAATAAGAAGTAAGGGGCAATTGTATTAGAAAATGACTACCCACCCAAGTTTAACTTACATAAATATATTTGCATATTGCACGGATTAATACCATATATTGATAAGCTTGCCTTGAACAAGTGCGGGGAGTTTAAATGACCGTCTTTGTATGACTGAATAACGATCTTATTATCAAGGCAAAACTCAACAAACATACTAAACAATTAAAAAGTAGTTCTTGTAACGGGCAATACATTCGAGTAATACCGAAATAGCACATTGAATACGTTCTGAGAGCGAATTAGAACACGAAAGGATCGACATTGAATCAATGGAGACTTCTGCCATGATTAAGAAGCATTGGTTCGCTGTTGTGGCTAACATGCTTTGCAAAAAACAATATAATTATGTCGTATGAACAAGAAGAACGCCCGCCATACGTAATACAAACGAAGAGGAAATGACGTGGACGCATGCGCACATGCTCCTCCATTCTGAGCATCTTGGTATTATAACGGCGGTGCAGTCCTGATTGTTCTGCACAATCCTACAACCCATCGTCTTCAGCATCCTGGTGTGAAAATTATACTGTATAAAGAGAACTTTGCAAATGATATCAGTTATCACTATTGAAGAATGTAATCTTGAATGAAAATTGCTTGAAATTATACGACCCTACACGCACAGCGTGAGGATTACTGAGCCAGATATATTGACATATATATTCACACATATGTTCTTCTATTGTGCCGCAGTAATAACTGGTATTCAAAGTATGTTTGTTGCTCTCTTTGGAGACTGGTCTTATTGCATGTACTTAAAGTGCTTTCTCAGAAACGCCTTCAAACTTTTCGCTTTTATAGATGTTTTAGCTCAAAGAAAATTAATCTACGAGGTAAGTATGACACCTTATAAGCCTATGAAGACGGCACTTTACGCACATGTATTAACCCCGATATCCCAGAGCGCGGTTATTTTATTTTGCAACATTTCGAACAACAACGAGACATGCCACAATATTATAAAAGAAAAACAAAGCAAATACATATGCCGCCACATATATAGCCACAAATATGTGAATACGTTAAACTAGCTGAGGAATGAATACATTTCAAAGTTGTAGGAGTACTTCACTATGGCTTATATGATGGGTTGATGTAATCACACGACTGGGGGTCAGCAGATGTCCGTGGTTACCGTTAAACAAACTGAAAGGAAACGAATGCATGGTCGGAAAGAACGGCATGTTAACGGTGTAATGCACATTTCCCATACAACGAGGCTCATAAGAAAGGTGTTTACATGCCGGTATTCAATTTAGTTCCACTGTCTTTCCTTTAAAATTCTTAAATTATCCTAAGATTTCTACATAGTTTGAAGATATATTCATAGGGTAACCTTGTACCCAAGTTGCTAAAATACTCCCTATCTGCTGAATACCATGACGTCATGTGAGGTGATATTCAATCTTTTGATATTAGTATGTAGACGAATGCTTCTATAATATCCACTGACTAGATATGGTGAGTGTTTGGTATACTTTTTGCTCGCACAAACTATTTGAGACACGTGCGTCTTAATTAATAGGTAAATCGAAGTATTGAAGTATTTTTAGTATTTACGAGAATTATGTCGCAAGTGTGAATATAATACATCTACTGTTTCAACTCCATGACACTATTTTTGAATATCGTCATTATTCCAAACGGTACACAAGTCTTTACAAAGTCGGAGTGTTTACACTTCAACCTGTATGAGCCTTTTAAAGATACTGGACGACATTTAGCCCAGGATGGGCCACAATGTCTGTACGTTTTTCGAAACATAAACATTATAAAAATTCTAAACAACTTTAATTGATTTGCTACAAATGAAACACCAGAAACATTTATCGGGAAAAATATGTTCTCAACATCCATCTTATATTTAAAAAAGGGAGCCAATTACATAGATGTTTTGACTCAACAGCAACCGAAGATCCAGTTTCAATATTTATTTATCAGAACTTTCAAGGTAAACTGCTGAAACAGAAAATAGAGAAATACTTTACTTATTTCTAAAATTACTCTAAGACTTTATATATTCGATGAAATTATTGTCATGTCGATCCATTAAAAGTTTAAAACACAGTCAAAACTTAAGCTGAAAATACAGTCTCACTGAAACCACTTACAACTGACTTATTTACAAACTGACTGATAAGTGACTGACAAAAAAGGTTCTTAAGAATATAATCATATGTTTAACAACAATAAAAACCTTAAAATTTACCAACATGTGGGGGCTATAGACTAAATTTGGTCATTGTTCAGCAAATCGCTGCTTCGTTACTGAATTCCGCCAAATATGCTCGTAATCCGAAAGAAAAATATAAAACAGGAAAAAACGGCCGGAAAGAAAATCTACCGTAAAAATAACGAGGCAACACACCCCCCGCCTGATATCAAAAGATATCACCTAGCATTTTAACCACACTTAAAGACATAGAAAAATCAAAAATTTAAATCTAGGCAGTCAATGTATGATATTGCTACTCGTTACCAATCATTTTTTATTAACCAATCTAG
The DNA here is from genome assembly GCF_020536995.1 of Dreissena polymorpha. Taxonomy (NCBI): domain Eukaryota; kingdom Metazoa; phylum Mollusca; class Bivalvia; order Myida; family Dreissenidae; genus Dreissena; species Dreissena polymorpha. Next base: position 16,957,090 of record NC_068366.1, read on the forward strand.
TAACATATATGATGTATAGCTTAGTTGGTCACAACAAACTGACCCAAATAATGTCACATTTGGAAACTTACATCTCACAGGCGTCAACATGTCACTTAACATATATCTGGCAAAATGTAATTACGTCGCATCAAAACAAATAATACTGATCATGGTGAACACATGTAATCAAATCGCACAAGTTTGCTAATTTTTACTCGTTTTTTCACAAGAAGGACCTTATGTAAGTAAGAAGTTTCTCATCCCTAAAGACAGTGACCTCGACTTAACGAACTTTGCCGTCCTGACTAGGAAAGGTCTTTGAGACAGGGCCAAGGGCCAAGAATTCCGACAAGCATCTGATTCCTTCAGAAGAACTATATCATCTAAATCAATCTGTGTACAATCATTTTGCCATTTGCTTCTCTTTTGCAAAGACTGCAAATAATATTTTCTCCATCTCACCCAAAATTGATCCACAATGACCTGCACTCTTTTTAACTGCTCTTTGTACAAGTTTTTAAGATCTTGATCTCCAACCATTTGCTGATCACATTCAATTTTGTGTGTTAACAAGGCTGATGGACTAAGCACTTCTGGGTGTTCAGGGTCATATTATAAGGGCACAATTGGACGAGCATTGATTATGGAATGACTTCGGCCATCACAGTAAACAGTACTTCATGCGTAAGAGTTCGAATGTCACAGAGTACAGACTCGAGAATTCTAGTAGTCCAAATCATACGCTCCCATGAGCCTCCCATGTGTGAACTGTGTAGGGAATTGAACAAACATTGACAATTATTCCCTTTTAAGAACACGTCAGTTTCTTGATCCTCCACATTTATGGCTTCAGTATTCAAATGATCCACAGCACCCAAAATTTGTCCCTCGATCAGAGCGAAAGGTTTTCAGCTTTCCTCTTATAGCAATCAATATCTGCAATGCAACAATGAATGAGGATGACGACATTTCCTCAATCACTTCAATATGGACAGCTCGAATGGTAAGACAAGTGAAAAACACTTCCCACCGTTTCGAAGAAGCCTGGCAACCTCTTGTGCGTCTTGTAACAACTTGCCAAGGACCAAATACGTCAACTCCAACATGACTAAGTGGGGAAGTTTCAACAACCCTATCAATAGGTAATTCTGACATCTGCTGTTCCAAGAGCCTACCTCTCAATTTACGACATTTCACACAATTGTAAATCAACGAGGAAACTAAGCGTTTTGCACCTGTAATCCAGTACCCAGCAGATCGTACAAAACCTTCAGTGAAATGTTGACCTTGATGCTTCACTCGGTCATTAAAATGACAAATTAACATCTTTGAAATGTGACTTTTGCCTCGAATGATAAGTGGATATTTTTCCCCAAAGCTCAATTCACTTCGTCCAATGCGACCACCTACACGCATCAACCCATTCTGATCTAACACCGGAATTAAAGCCACAATATGAGAATCTCTAGGGAGATACTGTTCTTTCTTTGAACACTGAATTTCCCTCTGATAGAAATCTGCCTGCACCGTTCTAACAATCATGCACTCTGTCTGCTGCTGAAACTCATAAGACTCGGTAAGACTACATTCTCGCAAAACCTTGCACTCAGACCCGCTGAAAGATTTTGCTAGGTTTCTCAAGACAGTGATAGCACGAACAAGTCTCTTCCACGAACTTTTTAAACCTACAACTCAACGAACTCCTAGTCTCAGCAACACTTGTGGCAAATGTCTTAACATCATGTCTCACTTCAGAATCATGTTCTGGATCTACTAATGGGAAAAACTCTGGAACTGGTGAATGCTTTTCCCACAAAAATTGAGGACCAGTGAACCACAAGCTTTGTATTAGCCTATCTGGTGTAGCACCTCTACTCCCTATATCAGCTGAGTTCGAACCTGGAGGAACGTAGTTCCATTGACCTGGTAAACTAAACAATCTAAACTTTTGGACAGGATTGCTATCATATGTGAGGAAGCGTTTGCTGTGATTGTTGATGTAGCCTAAAACAACTCGACTATCCGTGTAAAATGTACAAAGCCAAAGGTAACATCAAGTTAGTCAGTAGCAAGTTGTTTGAGTTCGACAGCAAGAACAGCAACACACACTTCCAAACGCGGTATGGTGTGTCCCTTGCTAGGAGCGATATTGGACTTTCCTAAAAAAAAAACATGTCTTTCACCATTGGCCAAGACTCCTACAATATAGGCAACGCCAGTGATTGCTTTCTCTGAAGCATCTGAGAAGACATGCAACTCCAATACTGTCATTCCACTTACCGAATGAAAAAGATAACACCTTGTAATGAATGCAAGCGTGGCAAAGATTCCCTCCATTCCAAACACCTAGGCAAAACATCCACTGATATCTTGTCATCCCAGTCTTTCTGCTCAAGGACAATATCTCTCAAAATCAATCTCCCTACAAGTGTAAAGGGTGCCAAAAATCCTTACGGATCAAATACCATATTGACCGTTGAGAGAACTCCTCTCTTGGTTTGTGGGCAATCATGAACATCAATTTTGAAGACAAATGAATCCGAGTTCAAATCCCATCCTAATCCCAAACTGCTTTGCAAAGGGCAGTCACAATTTAATTCAAGACATCGTGTACCTTTAGCAAGGTCACTCAAAGGGAAACTTCTCATAACAGCTTCACTGTTTGAAGCAATTTTGTGAAGTCTCAGAGAACTTTGCGCCAATACCATTTAAGTCCTTTTGACTAAACTAACAGCCTCAGAGTTAGAAGGCTTTGACGTTAAGCCATCATCTACATAAAAATCCCTTGTCACAAACTCTCGCACATCTTGCTCACTACCCTCAACTGACTTCCTGAGCCCATATGCGGCGATTGCCGGAGAAGGGCTGTTACCGAAAATATGGCGACACATGCGATACTCTATCAAAGGGTTGACAGGGTTATTTCCCTCATACCAAAAGAACTTGAGAGAGTTCCTATCATGTTATTAACTTCAAAACAATAAAACATCTGTTCAATGTCTGCTGCAATTTCAACAGTACCTTTTCTAAACCTCAGTTAGACTCCTAACAGACTGTTTGTAAGATCTGGCCCACTAAGCAATACCGAATTCAAAGAAATGCCTTGATATTTAGCAGAGGAGTCAAATACACCTCGAATTTGACCCGGCTTTTTGGGGTGATAAACACCAAACACTGGAAGGTACAATCAACTTCAGCATGTCCATTAGAAAATATCTTTGCCATAAACTCGGTCATGTGGGTCATCTTATCAGACCAGACCTTACGAGACCAGTATATTACCAACTGGGATGTCAGTGTGACGTCGTGTAGCTCAATGATCCTATATAAGGAACTCAAACCGGTTTTTGAAAGATCATCGTATCTTGATATTGTTGTCAACAAAAAACATAGGAACATTATTGCAAAATTACGTTTGTCCTCTCACAAATTATTCATAGAAACGGGCAGACACCAGAATATTGACAGAGATCAACGCAAATGTATATTATGTAACCTTAATGACATCGAGGATGAATTTCACTTTGTTCTTAAATGTCCTTATTATAATGATGTTAGGAATGCATTAATTCCGAACTATTATAGAATCCGGCCAAATATGTTCAAGTTTATTAAACTACTTAATAGCTCAAACAAAACTGTATTAAGAAAGCTAGCCATGTATTGTTTAACATGCTTTAAAATAAGAGAAAATGTCATATATATGTAGTGTTAAATACAAATACATTTTTACAAAAAAATAAGGTCAGAAATATGTAATTATACCTATATTTGTAAACCTATATGCATAAAATTGTGTGACCACTGTGTATTAAACCCATCCATGTACCATTCTCACGAAATATGTTCACGAACTATGTTTATTTCGTGTTTATTTAGATTATTTATTCTTTAAAATGATGTGTGTTTTTGTGTGTACTTCAACGCATGCTGTTATTTATATGTATGTTAATGACGATGAGCTTCACATGCTTAAGTCAAAAATAAACTATTCTGTTCTGTTCTGTTCTGTTCTGTTCTTATCCGAGTGTTTATGCAAATGGGAATCGAACGATTTAGCTCGCCTTAGAGCTTCAGACCGGTTGTTTGGCAAACGCTGTCTGCCACTCCTGAAAGGAAGGGGAGCACTCCATCTATTCTCTGAACCCTTTTGAACACCCCTATCCATTATGTCAAGAAACTCTCTTTCATCTACAGACAAAGTAATATTAACAATTCAGTAAGTAAATAAATAGACCTTAGCTGACGACAAAAACATTTGGGAAAATAAAATAACAAAAGGTGTCATTCACTATTTTACACTCCAAATGGTTAAGAGAACAAATGTAAACTAAGTTTAAAGAGAATGTTATTATATTATAAAATTAAATAACTAAAAATAAATATACACAAAAGAAGTGCAAACAAATAAAAAAAATAAAACATTAATTAATTGCTCCACTACAAAGAATACACAATTACAATTAATTGCTCCACACAACCCAGCTCTACAAACTACAATATAGCACATAATCTACAGCGAAAAAGCTTGAATTCTGTTGAATAAAATGGAACAAGCGAAAATCATTGAAAATGTGTTTATAGTCAAATATTTATATGAACCTGTTCGAAGTCTTAATATATCGTTGAACTATCATAAATAAAACATTGTTTTTGTTATCAGTTAGTTCTGGGATACCGTATTATAGTTAGCGTGCATTAGAGTGTAGTTTGGACGAGTGTTGGTAAAAAGCACGATAGGTTGCTCGGAGAAAAGAGGACATTTGAAGAAAATTGATCTACGTCTTCGACAGGACTATTACAAGCGCATTTTGGATTGTCACGTAGGTGGTTTAAGTGTAAATCGGAATTTAAGTCTCTACAGTTGTTTCTTAGCCGAGCATGTAGAATATGTTGCTTTCGTTCGCCAACTAGGAAATACGAAGGAATTTAAGGAAGATTTTACTTCCGCTTTACTGCACTTTTAAAACTAGAAAGCGTTGGTAAAGACCTTGTATCGATGTCAAGTTCGTTCCATAACTTAAGAGACGAAGGAATAGTTGAATAGTTGAGTAAATCGCAAGTCTGCGGGCCATTGTTGCATAGTCACCACGATTACGTAACAAGTAAGTAATGTTATCTGTTGGGGCTGGGAAAATATCGTTTAAATATTGTGGTAAGGCACCTTTATTGTGTTTATATACGAACACAAGTCAGGGCTCAACATTAACCAACTTGCCCTGCCGGGCAATTACTTCGAAAATCTTCTTGCCCTCAGAACGTAAAGCCACTTGAAATATCACATTTACTGTGAATCTCATATTTTTTAATAAAGATCAAAATGATACACCACTAAACCTTCTTTATTTTTGCACATTTAACAAAATGATTGCAGCAATTAAAGTCCAATTAAAGTCTAAATAAATGCTCATTGTTCTTTTTGCACTTGCCCGGGAGGACAACTAGATTATAAAATAACTTGCCCGGACCAAACTTTTACTTGCCAGGGGCAATAGGACGAATGTTAATGTTTAGCCCTGCAAGATTTTGAATTTTATGTCTGTCATCGAGAGAAATCCAACCAATTTCTTTTAGAAGTAGAGTAATTTTAGTTGATCTGGTTAATCCTGTTTAATACGAGCTGCATCCAATTGAATTTTGACTAACAGTTCTTTTTCGTATTTTGCGCAGTTTGCCCAAACAATGGACGCATACTCTAACAAAGGTCTTAGATATGAAACGTATATTTGATTGAGTGTTTTCCGCTTGAGTTTGTATTTTAGCATTCTCATGGATCCAAGTATTTGGGAAGCAGATTTTGTAATATTGTCAATATGTTTGTGCAACGAACCGTCTTCACTTAGCGTAATACCGAGATGTTTATGATCTTTTACAAAGGATAAATGGGTTTCGTCGAACGTTAAATTTGGACGGTTTTGACTTTTTAAGAGACTGAAAAACATTACTACCGTTTTCAATGGATTCAATTGGACGAGCCATTTGGTTTATACAGTATAGGTCATGATTTAAAACACTCTCAATAATAGATGTGCCATTTGAGGAAACAAATAGTGAAGAGTCGTCAGCAAAAAGGCGACTAATGCTAAGAAGGGATTCAGAGATATCATTAACATAAATAAAAAAAAAGAAGAGGCCCTAATACAGAGCCTTGTGGAACGCCTGCATTGATATTTAATGATCGGGAAAACGACGAGCCGATATAAACTTTCTGAGATCTATTGGACAAGTAGCTGGTTTTCCACGCAATAATATTTCCTGAAAACCCACGTTCTTTCAGTTTATGTATATAACCTTTGTGCCAAACCCTGTCGAAGGTTTTACTTATGTCGCAATAAACGATACAGGTAGATACATGTCAATTAGTTGGTAAACAGTAGAATGGCATGGTAAAAAACCTGATTCTTGTATATAAGTTGATTTGTGTGTAGGTAGTTGTAAGGGTATTTGAAAACAACCTCTTCGAAAACTTTTCCAGCACAGCTTGTAAGGGATATAGGTCGATAATTCGAAGGAATGAACTTTTGACATCATTAAATAGAGGCATACCGTATGTTTCTCTCCAGAAGGATGGAAATAAGTTTTCATGTATCGATCTGCTAAAAATAATTGATAGTGGCTTACATAGTGATTTAGATGTTTCTTTTAACAGTTTAACACTAATACCATCAGGACCATTATCTTTTTTAAACGCCCGTTTAAAAAAACGTGACGTATTATAGTTTCACCTTGGCGGCGGGCGGGCGGGTTGCGTCCATAGCAGTGTCCGCTCTCTAATTGAAATAGTTTTCATTCGATCTTCACCAAACTTGATCAGAAGTGTTATCTAGACAATATCTAGGTCAAGATCGAATATGGGTTATGCCGGATCAAAAACTAGGTCACAGGGTCACTTAGTGCATTTCAAGCATTTAGCATGGTGTCCGCTCTCTAATTGGAGTAGTTTTTATCCAATCTTCACCAAACTTAGTCAGAAGTTGTATCTAGACAATATCTAAGTCAAGTTCGAATATGGGTCATGCCGGGTCAAAAACTAAGTCACGGGGTCACTTAGTGCATTTCAAGCATTTAGCATGGTGTCCGCTCTGTAATAGAAGTGGTTTTCATCCGATAATCACCATACATGGTCAGAAGTTGTATCTCGACAATATCTAGGTCAAGTTCGAATATGTGTCATGCAGGGTCAAAAACTAGGTCACAGGGTCACTTAGTGCATTTCAAGCATTAAGCATGGTGTCCGCTCTCTAATTGAAGTAGTTTTCATCCAATCTTCACCAAATTTGGTCAGAAGTTGTGTCTAGACAATATCTAGGTTAAGTTCAAATATGTGTCATGCTGGGTCAATAACTAGATCACGAGTTCACTTAGTGCATTTCAAGCATTTAGCATGGTGTCCGCTCTCTAATTGAAGTAGTTTTCATTCTGATATTCTGAAAACATTGTAGTAAATTCAATCATTCGTGAACAAGAATGATTATTCATGAATACGATGTTTTACATATCCGCAGATGTAATGTAAACACACACATGTCGGTGCAAGTAGTCCGAAAATCGGTATGAAGCGTTAGTTCATATTATGAAATAATAGTGAAATAAAATTTATATGAATGATACGATAAAACGTTTTTCTTTTAATAATTTTTTAAGACCAGTTTTTGTTGGATACGGAGGAAAAAATAAAAACAAAATTATTTTTTTCTGTTTTAATTTTATTTCACTTTTCGGAAAATTGGATACGGCGCTCCCGTTAAACAGAAGATAAAAAAATTCTGACCTAAGGAGCATTTTTGGGTTAGTCAAAATTAATATATATGTATGCAACAAAATGATCACTAATTGATTTATCAGTTTCAGAAATTCCTGAATGTAAATGATGAAATGTGTTTGTTATAGCAATGGGGTCTATTAGTGTACTAGTACATTCGATCACAGTGGTTGGTTCGTTAATTACGTTAGATAAGTTATTTAAACAAAGAATATCTTTACATTTGTGGTTTGAGGGATTTAATTGGTTTTCGTTAATATCGCCAACAATAATTATATTGTTACAAAGGTCATATGCTTGATCAAGGCATGTTTCAAATCGATCCCAAAATTCAGAAGCAGTATTAGGAGAACGATATACATTACAAACTAAAAAGGACTTGGAGTGGTCGATTTTTTTTTATCCATATAGATTCTGGTAGGATTATTTCTATGTTAAGTAATCGTGTGGGTCGAAATAATGACGAAACATACGTCAATAAGCCCCCTGAATTATTATTATTATCTTTTCGAAAAATAAAATCATGACCTTCTAAGGATAGACTTTCGTTAATGATGTCACCTGACAGTTTCGTTTCTGTAAAGCATATTATGTCAAAATCTAAGAAATTTTCCCGAATATATTAAAACATGTTTTGAATATTTCATATGTTTTGATGGAATATTTATAGGCTGCATTCTTGAGGGGTTACATGAGATGGCACATGATTGAGTTCAATGTCACCCGACAGTAACAATAGCAATAATAGTGTGTACTTAATGATGGATAGAGTACATCCAAGGTCGTCTACACGTAAATGTAAAGTAATTGAGTTAAAATTTGCCAATTTGAAAGGACGGCCCTGATAATTATATATATTTTGTACTTCTTTTAGCACGTATATAAAATGAAACCATGCATACATGGTATAAATATAACGCCTCCTGCGAGGATGCAAACTCGTTGACGTAACACCGAAAATAGATGTTATTATGTTACGATACAATTATTTCCATACGTGCACGTCATGTTTAATGCAAGTTGTAAGATATCGCTGCAAACGTAAATAAAAGCCTCCAATTGTTGATCGATATTGCGTAATGTCAATCATCTATGTTGGTAAAGATACACACTAAGTAAAACTATTTTTTTATACGCCGAATATCACATAGATCATTGTTTAATATTATTTCGTTTTTGTTTTCGTTCCATTTTTATTTGTATCTGATATGTCGTTAAATTTATCTAAATTATAGTTATAACAGTGTTAAAATCTCCTCCAAGGATTAGTGTATGCTCATTATATTTATGGACATGAATATCTAAGGTGTATACAAAATCCGTATAATCAGTCTTGGGACCATAAATATTAAACATAACAATTAGTTTATCTTGTATTTCTATTTTTAATATTTGAAGCCTGCCCCTGATAATTTCCTCATATTCTAATATATTGTAATTGAAATCTAAATCTGTATCGATAAAAATGTCAATGCCTAGAGAGAGATTTAGAACTAGTCCCGCTTAGGAAAAGGTCTCCTCCCCATTGGTTACCCCAAGTCGTGTTATCTACATTTACATTACAGTGTAATTCTTGAAGAAAGCAAATATTGAATTTGTTTTCCTTGAGCATTAAAACATCATGGTACGTTTTGCTGATGATGCTAATCCTTTTGTGTTATAACTGCATATTTTAACTGCCATTTATTACACATATTGTATTGATCCATCCTTTTAATCGCCCTTGTTTTCTGAGAGTTTGGAATGCAACCCTTACACAAAATGTTTTGTTAACATTCCGGAAAGCAATAGGTACACACGATTAAAAGACTTTTTACAATGACGAAACAAGAAAGAGTTCCGCCAAAAAAACAAAATTAGTGTAACAAGCACTATCATTAAACAATGAAAAAAATGCGTCAAAAAACAAAAACGCAAACGCAAAACACCCACGCAAAAAAAAAAAAAAACATTGGCGTGTCGTGCGGGTATCTAAACTATAAATATTTTCGTTTTCTATGCCGTCATCTCAAGTAAAAAAGTGTAGTTTGTACGCTTGCTTGTTGATAAAATGTGATTGCCAATAAGTATATGCGTACTCGCGCGCATGTATGTGTGTGCGCTCGTGCGTGCGTGTGTGTGCGCGCGTGTACGCTCGCGTATGTGTCTATGCCATTTGTGATGTATATGATACACCTTAAGAGACAAAGAAACAAACAACATTTCAACAAACTGAACAATAATAAACATAATTGAACATCCATAAGATACAACAACCTAACATATTGTACACTATTTTTGAAACAAAAAATAATTTGGTTTTTCGTGCGTGTTTGTGAATGCGTGGTTGCTGGTGTATGTGCGTGCATGCGAGTGTGGTACTGTGTGTGTATTTGGGTGGTGTGGGTGCGCGTGTAAGCGCACGTATATGTCTATGTATTTTGTAACGTATATAATACACCTAAAAAAGAACAGGACAAAGAAACAAACATTTTAACAAGCAGAACGACATTAAACATAGTAGAACATCCATAATATACAACATAATAATTTTATTTTTACAAACAGAGATTAGTTTTTGCTAAGCGCGTTTTGATCGTTAAAATGTAACTTGGGATTCGAGGGGAGTGGGAGCTATTGGCGGTTATTAACATGTTTTTATTAGTTAAAAAAGAGAATAAATTCACTCATTTATTTACAATACAACACTTTAAGTTACAATTAAAATGGACAAAAACAATTACTTTCTTGCAGCAATTAAACATCAAACGCAAGAATATAAAAAACGGGAAAAACAAAGTAACACAATAATTACAAATTTTACTTTAAGCGAGACGCCGCATACATAAGCGGCCAAAACAAAAATATACTTAATAAAGGACATTATTTATTTCTTATCTAAATGCTTTTAGAGTAGATAATTAAATACTTAAGTTTATCATACATTTTTAAAGATATTTATTTCAATATGTTAAAAAAGTACATGTTTTTCACGAACATTATATGTTCGTTGGTTGGTAACCAACGTGAGCGATCATATAAAATAGCAAATAAAATTTCATTTAAAAGAGATTATATGTATGTGCTACAGGACATGTATGAAAGCATACTTAAATATTGTAAAGTGTTTCCGTCATCCGTTAAATTAACCGGTTACATAAGTAAGTTAACTTTGCATATTTTTAGTAACATGTTGCAACCCGTTTGAATGCCTTTCGTTTTTAAGTCAAAACACAATGAGGTACATGGACACTATAAGTAAATTTCCAACATCGGTTGAATTTTTGAGGCAGCTTTGATTTGCAATGCAATTACATGTTCTTTAACGCAAATGCTAGGCATGCATTTGTCATGTAATGGACATAGTTATTATTACTAAACTTCTTTTTTATAATATTATTTTGTTGAGTGAAAAGTATGATCAAATGCAATATGGTGAAAAATCATAATAAGGCCATTTTAACAACTGTTAAACGTTAGGATTGAGAATTGATGGTGCAACACATGAGGTGTCACGGATGAGAAGTATTTGATAAGTTACCTCGATATAATAACATGTATGTATACTAAATATATAACTTAATATAGAACCTTCCATTAGATACCTAAATAAGTTAGCTGTCAGGAGTTTTTTTTAAATATTTATTAGATTATTTGGGTTTAGTTCTTTGGAATATATATTGTATTTCATAACAAGTCAAGATTCATTCCGCAAACTGCAAACCGGTTGACGCTGTAACAATGTTTTCGTTTTTTATTAGATATGCAAAGGTAGTTTAAAGTAAACAAAACGAAAAATATATGATAGATGTTAAGAGTTAAAATTTACTCGAAAAAAGATTTCTTTTAAATATATTAATTGCTAAAATTCAATTATTCAGTCCCATCCATAAAATACATTTTCAAACAAGATGTACATAATCAAGTTTTACCATTTAGAAAATGATGAAAGTCAAGGCTATAAGGACTTGAAATTTTCTATTTTCGGTTATTTAGTTCATTGTTTTGACTCTCCGGGTCTGCTAAATCGTTGTTGTTGCTGTTGCATTTGTGGAATGTTGAAGAGACCAAACAAAAAGGGATCAGCTGCAGACATTTCAGACACTTTAGCTGAAGGCAATCTGGACACACTTTCCATCTTGTGGTACATGAAGTCGATTTGCTCCGACATACGTTTAATTGTTGGCATCATTTCGGTATTTGAATCAAGTGTGTTAATTCTGGCCGAATCCCTTGCAGTTTTAAATAATTCTTCATGGACCCGATGAAGCTCTTCATAAAATGTTTTTGTTAAATCATTCCTTCCCGATGTCGATAGCACAGCCTCGACGAACGTTTCTGGAAATAATTAAATGGTGATAATAACATACACAAGATGCATAGCTATAACAATACTCAAAAGATTATCTGAAAAATATGATAGATCACCATTTCGACTGTAACACAAATTTGGTGTACACATTGCTTCATGTACATACCGTATTGAAATTTCAATTTCAATATCCAAAAGTTATATAGTAGGGCGCATACAAGGGACCCTTCACATACATTTTACGCCATTTAATGTCTTATTTCAACATAATGATTAGAACATCTAACTAGTCTTCTAATAATGACACGAGCTCCTTTGTTTACGATGAAACAAGCCAAGCAGCTAATAGAAAACAGCAGCCCTAGTAACTACAATTTTATAGAAAAGCCTTAAAGAAATCAATTGCTCCATCAGATCCACTGCTGTTCTCACTCGAGCTCATTCTTTAAAGTTCTAAAGGAAACGCAATATCGATTATATCGATTTTATCGGCATAATTAACTTGTAAGCGGTTTATCCGTTGTTGGTAAACAATAGAAACTATTTTTGTTAAAAATTTAACACAACAATAAATATGATAATATTAAACAGGCCACTTAACACATGTCTCATATATAGAGTAGATAACCAAACAACGTATGGAAGCTACTGTTGTTATAAATAACTGACATATTTCGTTCTTGAAATTTGAATAAAAAGCAATATATTGCCTATACCGAATTTTATAGGACCTGGACGAGAACGAGCCGTTTTGTAGAATACTGCTTCAAGTATCCTTTTCGTGTCTGCCTTAAAATTGTTGTTCCATACGTCATCGTTTTCAAGAGTATATGCCTGCTTGAGTTTGTCGATGTCGCCCTCATGAAGCTTGCTGCTGATTATTTGCAATAGTTTTACTGCCGGCTCAGTCAAAACGAATTCTAGAATCGGCACTAAACATATACAGAAACTATGTATTAAACTTACTGAAATGCGTCTTGACACGATATGACATACACACACTGTTTAAGGTATGTTCAAAGTAATTCCTAATGTTTGAGTTGTATCGCTTCAAAATTAGGTTTAGTATCCAAGTTTTTGCCTATTAATTCGAAAAATCATACCCATCGTGTTATACCCCAGTGTAATGGTTGCCATAAGGTTTACATTGCAATCTAGCGACTCTTAACAGCGGTTATCAATAAGCAGATGCAGAGTAACAGTATTGCAAACCAAGAATAACTCAACTGAGATAAAAAATATGATAGATGCAATATTTAATGGTGTTTTAATGTACTGTATGAAACTCTTGGATATAAACACATGTTTTGGTCGCATATTTTAGTCTTTTAAAAGATGTTTCGTTCTCTATAAGATACAAATTAAATAAACTATTGCAATACCATATAAATTACAAACCTCCGAGCGGTTGCTGCATAGATATGTTTTCAAACCCTTCTAGAAGCGCTTTACCAGATGGCGTTAACGCCAACAAACCTTCTAAACTTGCGGTTCTGAGTTGGTTGGCATATACGACCCTTTGTGCTGTAAATATTTGAGCTCTTAGTTCTCGTTCATTTTCTATGTTATTCCACTTATTATAAATATTCATTAGATCGCAATGAAAAACGAGCAATCTTAAAACATGACCAGGCTCAATTTTGTCTTTTTTCAACTTCTCTAGCTGCGATCTATATAATTCGAGACATCTCTCGTATTCTTGTTCCATATTGTCAACTGGTGTTTTCGGCTTTAGGCTGCAAATAATAGTATCAGCCGCTTGTAAATCTAGTTTTAACTTATTGATGGTTTTGTCCATTTCAAGACATCTCAACTCAGTGGACTGCATGTGCCTTTCTGTGTCTTGCAATTGTTGGTAAACATTCAGAAGTTGCTCTTGATGATCACTTTGTATCGGGTATGGTTTTCCTGCGAATAAGTCAATGTATCTTATTGGCATATCATATATAACATTAATTTCTCATATATCATCAGGCATGATACGCTGTATATTCGTTCATCCCCAAGGAATAAACAATGCAAGGACACCATCAAGAGTGTACGTGTCTCCAAATTACGTATTCATTTGCCTTTTAAGTTAAAGATTGGCAATTCGTCTATTTGGTGTGAAATATATGCTATGGGCAATCGACGTAGAGTGATGGTTATTCAGCATATCATTATGTAATTTTGCCGTTATTTAAACATTTATCAATGTTAAATCAAGGTATACTGTGTCAAGGATTGATATCTCACGTATTTCATATCAAATGCAACACAATACAATTACATTGGTTAACATACCTGTGACAGCAAACACCTCTCCATTTACTTCGATTTTATCTATTCTATGCAGTGCAAATGCTGGGAATGTTTCCTTCTTTCTTAACATTTCTACAAGGACTTCAACATGATCATCTGGTATCATTAAAGTAAGTAGAAGGCTTGAAGATGGTTCAATACCGGCGATGAGGACAAATTCCGGTGGTATACATAGAATCTCCGCAATATGCATACGGGTAGCTTGAATGTCGCCTCTGGTGCAGCTCTGAAAATCCTTTCCTTCTAAGTGCCATTTCACAAACCTGTATCCGTTTACTGTAATAGTAAGGTTACATTAGTATGCATCTTTGAGATTTGAATACAATATTGATAATCAACTATACATGTATACAACCAGGTGTATTTTGAATACCGTAAACGGTTGAAACAGACGGCTTCAGAATTTTTTTCCCTTTTTGTTTAATATTTGTTTCGATATTTGATACATATCCATTTTCGTTGCACATATTTTTCTCGCCGACGTTTGTCAGGAAACATGCAGCGCTCATGATCAGTGTCAATATAAAATACATTTTTCAATTGAGTCACAATAATTTTAATATTGAACTTGATTTTTCTTGTACGCATTTAGTTTTTACAAATCAAGTTAAACCCATATTTCCAAGAACCGCTACTCTATCTGGCCGGAAAGCCAAGTTGGAAGAGTGCTGGGCTACACAACCGAAGATCGGGGTTCGATTTCTGGTATTGGCAAATTAGCCATGTTTGATTTGGTCATGAATTTCCTTCCTCGAAAATTCTGTCCTACCTCTTATTCAAGTAAAGCAGTTATAAGTTGCATACGTATGTTCACATAGAGCTGGAAAACCAGTCTACCCAGGAAAAGTGCAAATAATGTTAACTGACAGCCTTGATATACTGTTAAACACGATCAAACCTAATAAAATGTTTCTCGCTACCTTAGTGGTCAGTGTAACAGTACTCAAGGTGATCAAGCGTAAATGCTTTAATACGGTAATATTTTGCAACCAACCTGGTGCGTTGGAAGCAGGGTAGCACACCAATGTGTTTGGAATAGATCTTGCAAATTCAACAACGTCTTTGATGAGATCTTTTCGACCGAGTTCATAGAGAGCTCTCTGTAGAAAAAGCAGGTTGTCTTTTGATAGAAATACCCTCTGTTCCAATAATTTAAACAGATCTCTTGGGTCATCCGCTTTTTCCATTGCTTTCTTTCCTACAGCATCTGCAGGTGAAAATCGTATAAATTGAAGGTTAGTCGTATTAAACAATTTTAAACGAGCTTTCACATGCCGTTAACGCAATAGTCACAAGTTCAAATACATTCCATAATAATAATGTCAGTTGTTTAGTAGCCTTAAAAATAATTGCACGCATTAAGGAATAATACTTGTGTATTGGTAAGAGACAGATGAAGGTTTGTGAGAAAAAGGTTAACTGAACGTTAAAATAAGTAACTTCCCTTTTAATAAACAAGCGCAATAATAAAAATAATTGGGCACATACTTCCGGATCGATTGATCGGTGATGTCTATTTGTTAAATGAGGTGAAATTCTTGAAACAATTTATTAAGGGACGAAACTATTAAATGATAGTATTCTGCATATATAAACAAACATCGGTAAACATAACATCGATGAAAGAAGTCACCTTTAAAAATGAATTTCAGCTTGCGGAAGTCTTCAGAAGTCATCGCCTCAGCTAGTGAGTTGAGAAAAATATTGTATCGCCAGTTTGAATCGGGAGAACGTATGTCTGCAATGCTTTTTGGAAGAGTCCTCTCGTTAACAAATGGCCTGCCCAGTATACTGGGGCCACTGCCTTGCTGTGGTGACGGACTACCTGCTGTTCCAGTTGAAGCAGCTTCCGTGAAGAAACGTGGTGTATCAGATAAGTAAGTAGGCTGATCAAGCTTTGTCGTCGCAGTTTGCAAAGGAATGTTACTTAATGCATGTGAATTAAGAACATGCTCAGAAACTGACTTGGTGCCTGTTTCATCGTTTGAGGTTGACTGGTTTCCAGTGACCTCATTTTGTGCTGATTGGTCGTCGGTTACATCATTTAACATGGACCGGTTGCCAGTTACCACATTTGACGTTGACTGATCTCTGGTTACATCATTAAGCGCTATCTGAGTCCTAGTTACCTCTATTGATGTTGACCTTACTTCACACGACATTGACCGATCACCGATTACCTCACTTGTCGTTGACTGATCTTCTGCTATTTCAATTAAGGTTGACAGGTCGCCGGTAACCTCATTTGACATTGACTGATCTTTTGGTATTTCAGTAAAGGTTGATTGATCGTCTATCGTCTCATTTGCCGTCGCCTGGTCACGAGTTTCTTCTATAGGCGGCAGTGGCTCTGCATCAATGCTTGGCAGTGATTCAACTTGTCCTTTTATTAATGACATTTTTGGAGGCTGGATCTGAAATGTTAACCGCAACATATGTATACGCATAGGTTTAACATTTTTGACCGAATAAAGTTAAGTTTGAACAATACAATTTGCTCTTTGTGTTTACAGAGTCAATATGCATCTATCTTTTCTTTTAAAAAAGTACGTCATGGAAACGTTTATAGACTTAAAAATTGTGAATTCGTAGGAGAGTGGTACTTTAAAGGCACGCGTAACCTGCAATCGAAACATAAAATTGATATGTTTCAAACGCTTATGCAGGATTACTCGAAAGGTGTATACTTAATCACCATTGGTTAGCATCGACTTTTCAATAACATCAACCCGGGCTTTTATCGTTTTATTTAATAAGTTGTATTTTCATAATTGTATAGTTTATTGTGTCATTGCCTTAAATACCAAACTAGCATGATTTGTTTCTAAAGAACTGTTGTAAAACAAAGCGGTCAATATGCCCCTAGAGCGCTCACTTGTTTTCATGGTTGTGGCAAGTTTTGAACCCGATGGCATATTTTTTTGGAAATCGTTGTAGAGAATCACATTCTAATGGCACAATACACATATCAACACTGTGTGAATTGAGGCTTCAGAGTGTTTATACGCCACGGTTCGAAGAAAGTAGGGGTATAGGGGAATCACTGTGTACTTGTGTTTGTCTGTAAGTCTTTATTCCGGCGAGGATCACCTATACATGATCCCTTTTCAACTTAGAATGTATTTAACATAATTATAATGCATATAACAAACGTTCTTAACAAATATTTATTTATGAGATTGAAAGGTAAATACCTGGCATTGATAAGTGGGAAGTCGATCTCTGAAACAAAAATACCCACACAGTTTAATATTTGGAGTTCAACATCTTTCTACATATTACAACATTCAGCGTCAAAACAGTGACAAATTCTAGTTTCAAGTTATAATATATACGTCAATATCAAAAACAATCAACGCCATATCTGAAAATTGCGCCTGTTTAAGAGAGCACTATGTAATGTTTCAATGCGTATGTAATATAAAACCAGACTATTGCCAAGCAATATATGTCCCCTACCGGCTCCATCATTGTCAGGAATTCCACCATTGTCAGATTTTTTTATATATATATTTGTTGCCATAGCAACCAGAATTTGACGTAGGAACAAAATGAAATGACGTGCATAATGTCAATATTGCCATCGATCCATGTTTCAAAATTCATGAACAAATATTAAGAACTTTTTAAGTGATCGCACGATCCAGAAAAGTCTGACAGACAGACAGACAGACAGACATATATTCAGACAGACATACAGACAGACAGACAGACAGACAGACAGACAGACAGACAGACAGACAGACAGACAGACAGACAGACAGACAGACAGACAGACAGACAGACAGACAGACAGACAGACAAACAGACAGACAGACAGAAACACAGACACACATACACACAGAGCGAAAACCATAAGTACTCTCCGGTGAAACCGGTAGGGGACAAAAAAGTCCGCCGGAAGGATAGCAAAGCACAATAGTTTTAGCCACAAATAACTGTTATATGTTGTATGCTTGTCGAAAGAAAAGTTATATCTATGCTTATATTTCTATAGCAACACCAACTGACATATAATGGACTATTTGATTGAAAATCATCATTTACGCATTTTCGATCCGTTTTGTGATTTCAGATCTCCATATTCTGAAGTAAATATGTTTTATACTTTTATAATTGTATACTTGAGCATGAATGTCTGTATTAAGCTGGGTGACCACTGCCGATCAGATCAACTCGATCAAGCCCGACCAAGCGGTCGGGTACTGGTCTGGTTCGGTCCGCATGAGTGGTCGGGGGTGGTCGGGTAGGTCGGCATTGGTCGGGCTTCCTACCCGATATTTTTTGACATGTCAAAAAATATCGAGTAGCAGTCGAGTAGGAAATGGATCGAGAAGCGCTCGGGAAGTGGTCGTGTATTAGTCGAGTAGAAGATCGAGTTGATCGTGAATCAATCGTGTGGCGATCGGATTGACATCTTTTACACGATCTGTACCCGATCAGCTCGACCTCTACCCGAATTATTATAGATCGCAACACGATCCACTCGACCTCTATTCGATTTGATGTACAGATGTACTAGACTGCTACCCGACGGCTACTCGACCATACACGATCACTTTCCGATTGCTATTCGACCAAACACGAGCTCTGTACCCGATTCACTCGACCTCTACCCGAGTTATTTTAGATCGCTTTGTTCGACTGTAGCACGACCATTACGATCTTGTAGTGTGAAGATCTGGTGGCGATCGAGCTGAGGTCCACTTGGTCGAGCTGAGATAGTATAGGATTCGCGTATAGGTCGAGATGATCGAGCGGAAATCGGAAAGATGGTTGAGTGGACGTCGTGAATGATTCGTGTGGGGGTCGTGTGTTATCGACAAGAGGTCGAGAAGTTGGTGTATATACCCTTTTTAGTCGAGCTTGGTCGGGTTTGGTCGGGACAATTCGGTGATCGGGATGATCGAGTTGATCGCATCGGCAGTGGGAACCCACCTTCAAGTACCGTGTATTGAATAGATCTATGTTGAAGTTCACATTTGTTGACAAGAATCGTTTAACAAAATATAAATAGCTTTATTCCAGTCTATACCTCATTCATTTTCATAAGACTAATATATAATCGTTAAATCAAAATATTTTCGTTGCGTGTCGTTACGGCTAAAGCGATATTTTCACCGTATATTAGGCAAGTTTTATGTTTACCCATGCATACGATATAAAATTAAATCGTATTGGACATTAAATTAAACGTTACAAAAAAGTTCACTGAAACATAATGGTGCATATTCCTGTTTTTTTGTTAGGTATGAACGTTCATCGAATTTTTTTCGTTGTGTATGTACTTTCATCTCATATGACGATATCGTACACACTTCCTCTTTAACAAACTCGCTGTTATGCGTTCGATAAGAAGTTGTTTGTTTCCACTTACTCGAACAATTTTTGGCTCAGACACTTATCTTTGGTGACGACTCTTGACGGTTTTTTTTGTATTCCAGTTTTAGTTTTCGATAATATATTTAAACATTTGATCATGATTTATTATAACACTTTTTTTGTCGTGAACTTTTAATACAAAACTGAATGTTCTACAATTAACAATCATGACAAAGATGAAGATCATTGCATGTCAGTGCATATTTGTATTTAAGTGACAAAGCGTTAAAAACGATAAATGTTGCGCAAGATCGGCAGTTAACGCAAACAACGGTTTCCCAATATGCATATCAATGCCATGAACCCAGTTTTCAACATTTTATTAGTTGCTACAAATTTCTATAATTGTGCAATCCCAAACCATGTTCGGAGGTTAGCCATGTACGCACACAATATCGGCCTCCCTACAAACAATTTTCTTTTTAGTACAAGTACTCTTGATGTAATTGGTTCACATTCAACTAGGTCAGCATGCAAGCCACCAATACAAAAATTAAGCACAATACCACCTTAAATACTCAAATTATTGAGTCGAAATAGTTTCATGTTCAGGTTTTAAAAGAACTTCTTCACAGATGGTCTTATTTTTATAAAATGTCCTTAACTATATTTACTAATAAATCTATAATGTGTTAAATAGTCTTAACTTATTGTAATAAAAAAAAGTTGATGTACATTGTTTGGCACCCCAGAATATGAACCCAGCAACTCAGGAAGAGATAACCAATACAGTTTCACTGTGCCATGCAGGATTGAATCATTACGGAAAAACACTATAGATATGTTATATGTATTGTTTTTGCAACCTATCAAGGAAAGGATTTATTATTTAACTATATTAGAATTATGATAACCCATTAATGTGTCAATCATTGACATTCTAAGAAATACTCAGTAGCATTTGTATGCGCCTTTCACCAATATAATATAATACATTCCGCTTCGTAACGTTTAAATGTGTAACATAATGCACACAAAACGCACATTTAGGGCATTGTAAGATTAATATGATAGTCGAAATTTGTACCAGATTTCATGCGGCCACCTGAATCAACATTTCTATAGCCTCGGGTTATCAAATCTGGCCACGAATATTTGCTTACCTTATGTGTCAATCTTCGGTCATTTCCGTATGTATTCGTTATGTGTCCGTTGCATACGTCATAGTTATGTTGCAGACACGTGACTTAATAAACGGTCAATCAGAATTGTACACGGAGACACGTGACTTTACACGGCCGATCAGAATTGCAAACGTAACACTTATCAAAGCTTTCGTTGTTTATACCTATATTAATAAACATTCTTACTTGAGCAGCGGAACATTTAAGGCGCATTATTGCTTGCTGTCGCGGGCTAGGCCCGTTGCGGGCTTCGCATGTATCTTGTATTTGACAAACATTTTGGAAACGTTGTGCTGTGTTAATAAGCAAAAATAAAACGCATAGAAATCAGAATTGGACTCTGTCTACGTTTATTGTGTCGCGACGAACTATGCGACATATTTAGAAGATTCTTAAAAGACGTACGAGAATCAGCATTTCTCGTATCTAGAGAAAGTTTGCTCCATCCCGTAATGGTGATTTGGTCTGCATACAATTATATTTTAAACAGTATCCAGATTAAGTTTGCAAATCCAAATTTGCAAACTTATTTTTTTATTTATTGAACAATTGTAATGAAATTTTGCATATTTGTAGGGGGCAATGAGTACATACATAGAATTGAAAAAAAAAAGAAAAACAGTATTTGGATAGTAGAGTTATTTAATGATAAAGTTGCCATCTCCCGTGGGATCCCACCGGAGGTTTGGCTTCCCCGTTAGGAATTGCAATTCTCCCACGGGGTTTTTTTCCAGACGGGAGAATTTTACATATATTTTACAAAAAAAAATGAAATTTAAATATTATGCTTTGTTTTCTGTTTCAATGTTTACAAATACACATGTTTAAGTTATAATTGTAAGAAATATATTCTTTAATAAGAAAAAAAAGTGTTTGTAGATTTTCTTTACCCGTGGGATTTTTACAGGGGTTCCCTTGAAAATTCCATTTCCATTAAACGCCCGTGGGGTTTTGACTGTAGCTCCCGCGAAACTTCCATTTTCAATAAAATCCCATGGGGGTTGAACGGGAACCACCCGTCTAACTCCCATTTACAAAAAAAACATGGGAGTATGACGGGGCCCCCATATAACCTAAATACCAATAAAACACCTTTTTGAGTAATCATATATGTATGTAAAAATTAAAATACAGTAAGCATTAATGTAATCAATAAAATACAATATCAATTTTAGACATTTTCCAGCTTCCTAAATTCAATATTTTGCTTTCTAGAG
The DNA here is from genome assembly GCF_020536995.1 of Dreissena polymorpha. Classification (NCBI taxonomy): domain Eukaryota; kingdom Metazoa; phylum Mollusca; class Bivalvia; order Myida; family Dreissenidae; genus Dreissena; species Dreissena polymorpha. The sequence continues at coordinate 16,979,149 of NC_068366.1, forward strand.
CTTCTGTGTTTAAGTTATTTAGTTTGTCTTTATTACTTTTTCAAATGATTAATTTTTAATGATAATCTACTATACACTATACTATATTATATAGCTATATGTATATTGACTCATTTTATGGCCTTCAAACCAGAAATAAAACAAAAATGTGTCCATAAAGAAGTACATTGTTGTTGAACAATGTTTTTGGGCTAATGCTATATGGTAGCCATATGCTTTCTGTAATTAACATTGACAAGTTTATCTAGTCAAATCATTGGCTTGCAATATATTGAATATTTTATGATCACGATAATATGTGACAACCAGATTGATTTTAACAAGACGCGTTGCACCATCCTAATGCGAGTACCAGTACTTGCTGCTATGACAAATATTTGTCCAAGATTCATGTTAAAATTCATCATGTCTGTGGACAAACATGTTGTCACAGTTCATAAATATCCACACATAACACTTGCAATTACAGGAAACAGTTTTGATTGAGGTGGCAGGTCCGTCTCAAATGCGTATATGACTCATATTCGCGAATATGATTTAAACGAGCGAATATGAACGAATATGGGCAATATTCGTGATGCTTTTTCTGCAATGTTTTTATCAACAAATAACAGTATAGTGTAAAATTTACATAATATGTTAACCCTATAAACATGAAAAGAGCAATTAAATAGACATTATCATGTTTCCAACTCTAAAGTCATGTTCGCGAATATGAACATTGTTTTTAGGCTACACACGACCAACAATATAACCACGACGACTCCACAACACAAATGTCACGAAAAAACACTTAATTGTTCACTCGAATTAATAAATAAGGAAGATTTATATTCCTAGAAGGATTTCCATATCTATAATGTTAGAAAACCATAAAAAAAAAGCCAGCCGATATCTGTTCATTTTAGCCCCTTTCGCGAATATGAATCATATACGCACTTTGGTCGTACCGGAGATATATCAGTTAAAGGAGGGAAAATTACATATCTTTAGGGTAGGGGTAAGCTATGTTTTTTTTAAATCAATTAAGTATTTATAACATGTATTTCTTGTGTTATGTTAAGAAAGAATGTCTCAAAATTTTGGAAAAAACATTGAAACTAGCGACAGCTCCCTAGCAAGAAATCTTCAAAAAGGAGGTTTTCACTTTTGGCGGATGTCAATATTTCACGATGCAGAAACAGAACAAAACGTTGAAGGTAAATTGTGAAAAATCTAATTAAACGCATGGGAGACTTTTAGGTAAATAAACACAGCACAGGGATGAAATTAATGAAAAGCCAAAACTAGGATTGCATTATGTTTGAATGTACTGTGCATGTCATGAAATGGGTCAAATTTCTCATTTTTTCATAAAAAATTAGGTGGGTGGGGGGAAAACCGGGTGTCAGATAATTCACCCCAAGACAGTTCACCCCCTAGACAATTCACCCCAGAATTTGATTTCTTGGACAATTCATCCCCAAAGACAATTCACCCGCAAGACAATTCACACCCATATTTTTATGAGATTTTATTGTCAGTTGCCTTTGTCATATTTTAAAATAAGTTGCGAGCAGTTGTTTTGGGGTTATAATCTTGCCTTGTAGCACAATTTTAATATGAAGATAATAAATGTAGTATGTAAATTGAAGATGACATTGTGTTTTGTGTCAAATTCAATCCAACTAATGTATTTTTCTATAAATAATTCCAACATATTAAATTGAAATAAATTAAGTATTTTGTATTTATAATATGTGTGCATTTGTTTTAAATAATAGTATTAGGTTACTATTTTATTATTTAAGTACTTTGTCAAATATTGAAGTTGATTAATTAGTTTCATTTCATTTTTAGAATTTCACATTAGGACAATTACTTATTTATTCATGTTAGATAGGATAATTAATTTAATAAAATACAATGGTTTAATTGATAAGAAAACCTTAATTAAAGAAAGGAAATTTAATCTGGTTGGAAGCGTGCCATAAATGGGTATTACAATCAAGCATTCACACCCCTGACGAGGCTTTATCAAAATGTCCAAACAGATTAATCAAAGTGTCAAAACAGATAAACAAAGACTTCAGTTACACACGTTGACAAATTTAATTATGTTTGGCTGAGAAATTCTAATACCTGGTAATACCTGTTTTAAAAAATTCCATTTTTGTTCACCTGATATTTTGATTATTATTTTTATTTAACTGCCTCTAAACACAAGTGTTTCATTAATTAAATAATTATTTTTATTCTTATTATCCTTAAAGTTGTTGGATTTTGTCTCATTAAAGGATTAGTGATAGAAGTTGTGTTTTTCTTAATGTTGTGTATTAAAACATATTAAAGTCTGCAAATATCAGTATTAATTTCAAATCCAGTAATTCACACCATTTTATGTTATGATTTTTAAAATGCTACTTATACATGAGTATTTCATGATTTTTTAAATCCACTATTATACCGCTAGTATGGTCCTCGTAGAATGTTTTGAAATGTCATGTATTTTTTACAAAAATTGTACTCATTTCAAGTCCACTTCAATCATACGGTATGTTAACTCATTCAATACTACAGCCTTATCTCTAAGCAACATCAATCAGTAATAGCCTTATCTACCACTAGATAATCAGTATCCTCATCAGCTCTGGATGCCTGACAGATTATCTGTTTATTGTTACCTTTATTGGTGCGAAAAAGGTTGTTTTTAGGTGTTTTTACTTTGTTGACTGATCATGTGACAAATATTTTATTATTATATTTCTCATTTAAAAATAAATATAGTAATATTATGAAAATTTCGAAATCTTGTCGAAGTCTGCATAATTTATAAATCAAATAAAAAAACATTGGATTGTTTCCAAATAATGTATCCAATACCATTATTATTTATATACTTTTTACAAATATAAACTATTTTAATGAATAAAAACAATCTTAAATAAAACAAAAACACATAATTAATTATTTAATGACATAACAACAATAATAAGATATTGTTAATAATAAAAACAAACATCAATAGATAAAAAGCACAGTTATGTTTCAATTTTTCAACTGCAAGTAATTTTAGGAACAAAAGTAAGAAATTCTGAGAACATCTTAATATGCTTTATTAGAACTTCATAAAAATTAAATAGAATACAAATCCTGAACTATCCTTAGAATAACTTTCCTTAGAAAACAGATATTCGTAATAACTCAATCCTAAACAAACAGCAAAAGAGAACAAAAACAAAATATCTGGGGGTGAATTGTCCAGGGAGCATGGGTGAATTGTCAATGGAGTGAATTGTCTCCTCGGGGGTGAATTGTCTCGCTTCCGGGCGAAGATCAAGGGCGATAGTTTCACAAGTAAAGAAGCCAGCCTTGTCTTTGGTTGTATTATCAACGCATGTTGCCTATGTTTTGACACTGACACAAATAGGCTTTCTTGTGTCACTTTCTGTTTCGATGAAATGGGTTTGACTGTTTGCGGCCTTTCAGAACTCGAAATTTGGGCAAAAATATATCCCATGCCCCCTTAATGAATGTTATCCACTTTTATAATCGATTATTTGTTTTTTGTTTTTTATGTATTTACTACAACAAACATTTTGTGGGTAAATGTTTAAAAAAAATACCATTAATTGAACAATGATGACATTATCCACATACTTAAGTGCAATTCAGTGTCGTTACAGTACTGTAGATCTAGTCTGTGTGGTTAATCAAGTGTACTGTAGATTATTTTTTATTTATTGAACATCAATTGTTCACACCAGGCAGGAGGTTTACGTCTGCTGCATCTTTTAGGCTTGAAAGCCACAGGTTGTGAACAATTGTGTGCGTTTGTGCATGTATTTTAATTCTTAGTTCCTTCCTCACCTGAATAATTACATGGCAGTGTATGATGATGAATATGCATTATCGTGCTTATGACAATGTGTTGACCTGGAGCTCATGCAGTTAAGACTCATAAGATGGGAAGAATTTTCAATGTTAAGAGCTCAATTCTATGCATTTATCTCTGACTCACTGTTAAACATATTTTAAAGTTGACATGGTCTTGTGCCATGTGGGTCAACCAGAGTACCTAATTTAAGCCTCACCTATATATTGTATTGTCACCATCAAAACAATTTACATGAACCCTGGTCCCAGAATGGGAATCGACTACTGGTTGCTGGTGTGACTGCACTAAATTGGCCTATATTATCAGGCGATCAATTATAATTATTATTTATATTAATTATTTTAAGTAGCCTCTCCCGCACCTGCCCCCTTCGCCACTTCGTTGCTCAATAGATGTTTAATAGATGGAGTATATTTTCAGGGGAAGTTATTTTGAGAAATTCATTTGTAAATTGAGTTTTGTTTGTTAAGTCACAAACTTTATTATGCCCCCCATTCGAAGAAGATGGGGTATATTGTTTTGCACATGTCGGTCCGTCGGTCGGTCCGTCCACCAAATGGTTTCCGGATGATAACTCAAGAACGCTTACGCTTATGATCATGAAACTGTATGGGTACATTGATCATGACTGGCAGATAAACCCTATTGATTTACAGGTCACTAGGTCAAAGGTCAAGGTCACATTGACTTGAAACAGTAAAATGGTTTCCAGATGATAAGTCAAGAACGTTTACGCCTAGGATCACGAAACTTCATAGGTACATTGATCGTGACTGGCTGATGACCCCTATTGATTTTCAGGTCAATAGGTCGAAGGTCAGGGTCACGGTGACTCGAAATAGTAAAATGGTTTTCGGATGATAACTCAAGAATGCTTACGCCTAGGATCATGAAACTTCATAGGTACATTGATCATGACTGGCAGATGACCCCTACTGATTTGCAGATCACTAGGTCAAAGGTTATGGTCACAGTGACTCGAAGCAGTAAAATGGTTCTCGGATGATTACTCAAGAACGGTTGGGATCAGGAAAGTTCATAGAACATTGGTCATGACTGACAGATGACCCCTATTGATTTTCAGTACTCTAGGTCAAATGTCAAGGTCACATTGACTTGAAACAGTAAAATGGTTTCCGGATGATAACTCACGAATGCTTAGGGTTAGGATCAGGTAAGTTCATGGGGACATTAATCATGACCGACAGATGACCCCTATTGATTTTCAGGACTCTAGGTCAAAGTTCAAGGTCACAGTGACCTGAAGCTACTACAACTGACAGCCCATTTGGGGGGCATGTGTGTTTTACAAAAAGCCTTTGTTTAATTTTTTGCCCAATGCTCATTTTGTCTTTAATTTTTTATGTTATTTATTGAACAATGATAAAATAACATCACATTTACTACGTATGATATATTTTCATTTAAAAAAGTTATTTTTGTTGCCATAGTTTCAACGTGCCATGCAATGTTTTTGGTATTTTTATGTCCCCGAAGGTGGGCATATAGTTATCACACTGTGCATCTGTCTGTCTGTCCGTCACACTTTAAAAAAATGCTCATAACTTCTATGTCGCTTTAGATGTTACCTTCATTTTTGGTATGCATGTGTATATGGACAAGGCCTTTCCATACGCACATACATTTTCACCCCTTTGACCTTGACCTTGAACTTAGGGTCCGCGTTTAGGTTTCAAAATCTGCGTTAGGTTTCGAAGTATAATCTTCACATTTGGTATGCATGTGTATATGGAAAAGACTTTTCCAGACACACACAAATCTTGACCCCTGTGGCCATGACCTTGAAGTTAGGGTAAGCATTTAGGTTTCGAAAATTTGTTCTGTTATTTTATAGCTGTCTAACATGACTTTAAATGATCCGGGGCATATGTCATCCTATGGAGACAGCTCTTGTTTTTAATTCAGTTACATGTAAGTTGCATCAATACCATCAGTGAATTCGTAGAAATATGGGATATTACATAACTAAATGCATTGATGGTGTGTTCATCACAATTTCAGCAAGAAAAGATTTTTCAGATACCAAATAGACAATTTTATGCGTTAAGTTTCTTTTTGATAAATAAATGCAGTTGATTTTTTACTAACAATATAATTAATATCACAACAATTGAATGTCCATAATCTCTGAGCTGAAGTTTGTTAGTTTCCATTTTTATTTAATGTCATTTATTAAATTAAAATATCCAAATAGTGCTTTGTGACCTTATTCAATACATGTTTCCAGTCTTATCTGATTTTGTCATCTTAGACCCCTAGAGAGCACAGTCACCCACGGTTTATTAGATTACAATCAGTAACACAGTAACTGATAAGCTGAAGGACACACTCCGCACAAATATCTTATTATCTCCAAGTCATACTATGTTGAGATTTGAGTTTTTTTATTAATTTTAAATGGGATGTCACTGGGTCAATTGTTTTACTGTTCATATGACACTTTACAGTAAAACTTGTTATCCCCTACCGGTGAAACCGGAGGGGACTTGTGGTTCGCGTTCTGTGTGTCAGTCTGTCAGTCGGTCACACTTTCTGGATCCTGCGATAACGTTCTTCATATTTTCCATGAAACTTGAAATATGGATAGATGGCAATATGGAGATTATGCACGTCATTTCATTTTGTTTTTATGTCAATATAAAGAAGTGAAACATCTGGTTGCTATGGCAACAAATAGACTAGAAATATTGCTGACATTCTACATAATGTTTCATGTAACTTTAAACATGGATATATGGCTATATGGAGATTATGCACGTCATTTCATTTTGTTCCGACGTCAATAATTCTGATTGCTAAAGCAACAAATAGACTAGAAATATTGCTGAAAAAGGTGTAGTTTCATCGGTAGGGGACTTATATTGCTTGGCAATAGTCTTGTTCAAACTAAGTAAGTACCAGAATATTCATGTGACAGTAGGGTCATTACGGTAAAAAGTTGATTGTACCTAACGATTAGAGGAGTTCCAAATACATCTATTGCATTGATGATCTGCATTCATGCAAAAAAATAAAGAGTTGGAGCTAGGTGTGGGAACAGTTATCAGTCAAATAATTGATTTATGAGAATTTTAGTGAACCATGTTAACCCATGTATAAAAGTTACTTTGTGAAAAAGCAATTCATGCAACTTCTGCATAAGTATAGAGACTCTGGAATTTTCTATTTATCCTGATAGAAGTCGAATGAGTGACCGCACTTTTCAAATGCCCATGAACATCAAATGCAATAATCATGCAGTACGCTTCATCTTTCTTTTTTTGGGGGCAAACTAATAGGATTTATAATCAATTTGATCACTTTGGTTGAGATTACCAATTAATTATTGATAAATGAACAAAAACCATTAATCATGTTTGAAAAATAAGTTTAAATCATTAATTTAATTGATTTATTTTTCGAGTAATTGACCACATGTCTGCCCAGTTGCAACTGAGAGTAACATTGTTTTGTTACATTGACATTTTGCTTCAATTCATTCTTTAGAGCTATCACACTGCAGTTTATAAATAAACTGATAAGAAAAAGATAAGCTATTGGGGACATCACCTTCCCCAGTACACAGATTATCTCCAGAGCCAATTTCAATATGCAGGTTTTGTTTTGTGTTATAATCAGCACACGCTTAACACCTCTATGTTTCAATATAACTTTTTCGGCGAAGCTGTCCAAGCCAGCTTCTGACCTTACCTGACCTTTGAAAATGCCAAATAAAATTCAAATAAAATTTCCCGCGGCTAGACACGAATAAAGACACTTCATCTATTCCATTGGCTGATTTGAGCGATATAATTATGGTATGTCAATAAAAGATTATAATTGTGTTTATAACAATATCATGATAGATATAATTTTTGATACATTTAACAAGAATTATTCAACCATATTGACTAATGTATCAAGCATCAGCGCGATGATACTGTACGTTATCGAATCAAATAGAAATACCCGACAAACCACTAAAACAGGTTTGTTCCAAGAACGTGTGTATAAATATTTAAAATATGTACAGATACTTCGCGTGAGGCTGGTTGACTTATATGTTTTAATTTCACTTCCATTCTTTTCTTGGTTTCCTGTTTTGTATTACAGATGTATGACCAGTAATTATGTGAAATAAGCTGCAAAAAACTCTGCGTAACATCCTGTGCTGCGTGTGATGTAGCTAAGAACTGCAACAACAAAGACATTCGCTATCTTTTATCTCATTCATTGAACTCTTTACCTTTCACCAACTCCAACCACAATAAACGCCGTATATCGTTTTTAAAGATATTTCTTGTTTAATGTCATAAGAAGATGAGAAGACAATGTTATCTTCATTGTGCTGAAGATCATTTGCTTGACAAAATTTTTTTCGGCAACATGGAAGTGACAATGGCAAAGTTTATCTATTTCAATAGCAAATATTTTAAATTATATACATGCGCTATGATAATACAAACTTTTAAATAAACCTCATTTGATAAAAGACTAACAAGACATTTGATAAAAACAAATTATACAAATGTTAGGAAAAAAAGTGAGTATACAAAGGTGAAACTTCAGCTGCCCCAGCATCACAGCATTCCAATGTCTAAAGTTAATAAGAGGAAATGTCCCCAGACAGCGGCTTTACCAGCTATATTGTTTGTTAGGCATCAGATGACTGAAGTACAGTGATATTGAACATTCAAAGTAGTGATGTCAAAATGTAAAGCAAGAAACATTAAAGTATACTTGAAACAAGAAAAGGACCATTACAACTAACAATCAATTTAATAAATGTATGTTATTTCAAAGTGCATTATAAAGTTATGCAAGTAGAACTTATCCAATTTTTCAGATATTGCCATTCAGAGGACGTTGTAGAGGACCACCATTTGATGAAACACACAAAATATGAAACCCATTTGCGGTTTCATAGATGTCTTAAAGTGCTATATTTTATATCAGTATATATAAATCACGCAACTAATGGGGAAAGGCAAGTTTTGTCCTCGTGGGCATTGTTTTAACAAACTAAGTACAGGACCACTAAACGATGTTACACACATGTTATTAAAGCCCTGAACCTTGCGGTTTTAAGAAAAAGATTTTCAAAGTTTTCATATGATAAATATCTTGTTGACGGTTGTAATGTACAATTGCAATGCACCAAAATGATTTGAACAATCTTAAAAGAGGGTCCGCAAAGGACCATTTCCGTGAGATTTGTTTTAATACGTCACAGGGTTAAGGAAAAGAAATCGTTATATCAACCGGTTAACGCACGCAACTTACACACTAAGGTGAGACGGACAACACGGTTGTCAAAAAGGTCGCCATTAGTACTATGTGCTCTGATGAGCTAAAAACGTACCATCAAATAATAGCCCTGTATGACATCGGAAAGCCAAATGAAGACAATGACCATAACAATAATACAATGTTAAGTCCCATGTTATCATGACATTGAGATCATATCATGCTGTCAATAATATAAACCAATTAATATTGAATTTCACCAATCAGCTACGAACCGATCCAAAGGCTACCAATAATAGTAATGCTAAGCAAATACTCAGATGCCCGTTAACCAATTGCTTACTTGAGTCGCTGATATTTAAGTTTATATTTAATGCGAAAACAAATCAGGTGATAGAGCAGCTGTGAAAGATATATCTCTATTTATCTTTCTGTTAAAAACTGCAAACTTTCTGAACATTCGCCTTAAGGCTGTCCAATTAAAGATCCTGGAAATAACATCAGATTACACTGATTTTAAATGTTCATATCTTCTTTCACCCGCGAGTCTTGCAAATAGATACTGACATACCTTCTAGGATGGTTATATTTCCTAAACAAAAATTACAAAACAAATCTGTTATACAATTCTGGGCGGCTTTTCAGTTGCAGGCAGATATCACATCATATCAAACATGTAAAATGAGTTCATGCAATGCAATATCATACATTTTGAATCTCTTTGTTATGGTTGAAATGAGCATTAAGGAGACCTTTCATTCATTGTTTGGGAAAACTCTCATAACTAGATACAATAAGATTCAGGAAACTACCAACAAGGACCTTAATTTTCAAATCTAGATTAGTATGTTACCCGTGAACAATTCATAGGAATCCCCAACCCGCGCATTGATCTGAATTCAGCAATGGTGTTCAATTATTTGAAACGTTTGAAACAATGGTGATTAATGCGTTCTGGAATACAGGGGTCATAGCTGAAATTGCAACAGCATTGCGCAAAATGATCTTAAATCAGATGCATTCCGTGTAAGAATAGTTGCTCCAAGTTTTGAAGAGCTGAAAAGTCATATGGTTCAACAAATATTAACAATGATATACGATCTGCCTGTGAAATGCTGTATTAAATAATTGAAAATCAATTTACAATTTAAATTCAATTCCTTATATAATACGTTCAATAAATCATAACATAAAACACAATAAATAATACGAGAAAAAAAGTTGCTTACATGTCTGAAAAGTAATATCACAAACAGACTCAGTGATCAAACTAACATATTCATAGAAAGGAATGGTTTACTTAGCAGCGCAATTATAGATGTGCCGTGATCTATGAAAAAGGATTTTATGCATGTGCGTAAAGAGTCGTCCCAGAATAGCCTGTGCAGTCCGCACAGGCTAATTAGGGACGACACTTTCCGCGTTATGTTGATTTTTGCTTAGAAATAGAGGATATTTGTTCATGTCAGTGTAAGATCGTTTGTTATATAAAATATGTATGTTCCGCCACTCGTGAACATATTATTTTTCTATGATCACGAGTGAAATAACAAACGATTAAACACTGACATGAACCATTTTCTGTTTCTTTTTTGCCCCTTTTTCAAGAAAATAATTAACAGCTCTTTCCCTTTCGCTGAAAAGTTCCCCTTTCTCCCGTGGCGTGCCTCATTACATTTAAATACACAAAATGACGTCACTTTCCAGCGAAATTCTCCAGTTAAACTCTTTTACAATCTAAAGAAACGGTGCAAAAAGCATAAAATAAAAAGAAAATTGGTTGGATTCGGTTGAACACCGATTTTAATTCACTCGTGATCATAAAAAAATATGATAATCTCGATATGGTAATCTATAAATAGAAAAAGTAGTTCCGAATTTTTTTTTCACCGGTGAAAACAACAATTTGTTTATTTGTATCGCTGTTATTTCAGAAATCACTTATTTTATAATTAGGTATAAAATAATAGACTTTCTTTTAACGAAAAATAGCATAAAGTGTTGTTCCAGATTAGCCTGTACGGACTGCACAGGCTAATCTGGGAAAACACTTTATTCACATGCATTGAATCCCCTTTTTACAGAGCACGGCCCATATAAGAGGTGCGTGTAAAATATGACTCCTACAAAGAATGATGTAAAACATGGCAAAGAGTGTGTAAACACTAAACACAATAATGATAAAAAACTGGACCCATATTACTGATTAATTTTAAGGTCAGCGTGTTTGCAATGTTGTTTTTAACAGATTAACAGATCTATATACATAGTTTGAAACATTATCATGTATAAATACTTATATTAAAGGAAATTCAGAATTGTCTTTAGTAATTGTGTATTTGAGTTCCTTTCCTATGATTTATTCCGTACAAAGAAATTAATAAAACTACTTACTAGGATAACAGAAATGGCCGTTTAAAAATATTTTGTGTGGAACTAATGTTATGAATTAATCCAAAATAAGTCGTAACAAAGCATGTACATTTCAGTATTTGCGCCTCAGGCGTTTGAAGTTTTGTCCTTCATATGTTTTATTGCAGTGACTGTTGAATTTTTCAAAAACAACAATTTTATGCATAGAGGCTTTAAAATCGTTGAGATCAGCAGTAAGTTCACGTGAGACTTCCATTAGACGTTTGTTCAGAATTTCCGATTGTATAATATTATTTATCGTGTCCTCGTTAGACATATCTAACACTTCCCGCTAAAATCTGTCAATTAAATTTGCTCTCCCAAGCTTGAACATTATGTCCAACACAAATTGTACTGAAACATAAAACATGTATTCATCATGCTCAAAATTGGCTCATTTAATTATTGATTGCTTGAATACATTAATATACAAAGGTATGATCGATTAAATGAACAGGGCACCACTCTAAAACGTTCAACGTTTTGCTAACTTCAAGATAACAGATTACTCACCATCTAAAATGACATGAAATCATATCGTATGAAATGTGGTTTGAAAGCACATTTTTTACACATGAGAATGGCTAGAAAATAAATAATGAACTAAAGAATAGTCTGTACTAGCATGTATATGACGTATAATCTATTATTCAACTTAAACAGTTGTTTTCCGATTGTTATCAATATTGAAGTCCTTAAGTTTACTAAAATTTAGTTTTTTGTACTAAAATAGATTCTTGTATTAATGGTTCCAGCAAGAAAACAGCAACATACATATAGAAAGTGAATCAATTTTACGACTTGTATAATACCTATATTATAGGTATTATATCATTGTAATTTATTTATACTTTGAGTTCCATTGCTGCACTTTGTAATATGATTAACGGTTCTACTTATCCTTCTCTGAGTTAGAAACAATCAATGACCATTTAAAGAAGTCCACCGAAAAAATGTCTATATATTTATAGATGGGTGTGTGTATTTATTGACGTCTTTAGCTTTGAGTAGAAATAATTGTGTTAATTTCCAGAATGGGATTTTATTAATGTCCAATTTCGGAAACAATCAACGTGATTGTTGTTGTGGTTGAACTATGAACTTGAGGTACAGTTTTCTTGAAAACGAACACAACATAAAATTAAATTAAACTGTAGAAATTCAGACCGTTATGTCTGCAGCTTTCGAGACAACTCGAATCTCTGCTCTGCCACACAAAAGTTTTTTCATCGTCTAATTTTGCTGAACATTTTGATAATCATGATTTTATTTCCAAGTTATGGGAATCCGATGTGTACCAAACTGGTAATTTCGCCCCTCAAATCTTATGGAAGTTCAGTACACATTAACAATGAAACACTGTTCTACCGTCTTATTTAAATGTAATTGTTTAGTACAGATTAACAGAGAGACAGACGATCATATTAATCTAATCAATGAAAAAAATAGAAGTGAGTTATGAAAATAATATTTTGCAGTGGATAGTGCTCATACAACGATTTCATTGTATCATGGCTGTACTTGTTTTTAATAAAGCTATGTATAACAACATACCATGGTCTAAATATCCGCCAAATGAAGGCTTGTTAACGACGCTTGAGTATAGCACCTCCAAAAAGCTTTCTTCCACGTGGGCTGTTTGGCTTATTTGAGAGGCGTATTCCTTTTTCAACATTTCGATTTCGGTTGTGTTTAATTCGTCATTGATCCATTGAAGGCATTCAAATTTGGGTGGTCGGGAGATGTTCTCAATGAAATACTTAGGTTATATTTATGTTGTACAATAGTTGAAATATACATGCATGGATTTATAATTTCAAACGGAATATACTTCCAATGACTAGTGCCATACCACTGCAATGAGTGTGATACATTGTTAACAATTTAGGCACGTTGATGTAAAATTGCAAGATAAAGTAGACCTTTGGTTTCTGAACTTAATCTTTAAGCCTGCGAGTCAGCGATTCTAAAAGCCAAAGACGTAGCGAATACCCGCTTCGCCGATGTCGGATAAATAAATTACTTAAGGAATTATTTTCAGACGATTATCACATTTTTTGTTGTTAAATTGATTGTTTGAGGTTGAGATTGATTGTTACAAATAAAAAAATTAAAATGCTCTTGTGTGTTTGTTTTTTTTTGTGTGTAAACAAGTGGTAATCATCGGCGAAAATTTGCCGGTTCAGTCGCTCATATTATTTTGATTAGACATTTTACTTATTACTTGTTACAAACAATTCACGCATGTATTGTTGTGTTGATCTTAATTGCCGCAACATCAAGCCGATTATACTTGTTAAAGATTCTCGCGCAATTAATTTTCGCTAATTGAATGAAATGGGTAAAACTCTATACTCTAAAATCATAACATATTGTATTAAGTATGGCATTTTTGATACGCCTTCCATTATTTTTCTAGTTCTCACTGAAATCAGATATGAACAAATTGTTGTTTGGATTTAAATTTAATTTTGTGAGCTGGAATTATGTCTCGTACAAAACCCGAACTTTTGGGAGAGTAATATTGATCTTGACGATCTTTTAGGAGATTATATGGAAGATGAAGAGAAAGTGAATATATCTAGTTGAGTAGATTTTCATCTTTGGAATCATTTAACAGCTATAAAGCTAAAAATCTTAAAAAATGTATTTTATAGGTTTTTGCAGTCACGCAAAACATATGCATAACGACGCTTGTTTAGTCAATTAATCGAAACGAAACTCCGAAAAAAAAAACCTAAATAATATTCCAAAAATATATTATTTAGTGCCAAAAGAATTTATTAATACATTTATTGGCATCTTAAAAAACGCGTCATTAGCATCAAAGTAAAGATTATCTGAAGACTGAAAGGCCGACAATTTGACACAACAAAGAGCTCTATGCATAAGCCGTATTATTTTTTGCAGAAAAGCTTCAATAAATTACAAAAGTAATACATCTAATTATAAAAATATAATTATGAATGGCATGAGTACGTTAGTGTGATAAACACGTGAGTGATAGAAAGTGTAAGGGGTGCCTTGAAAATAAGCGTACTACAAAGCCCTATTAAAAGCGAAGTGCATAACAGTATTTGCATGTAATTTTAATTTGATGGGTTATGTAGAGAGAATGACGCTATTGAGGAATATTAACATACAACTGAAAAACACAACTTTACATGATGCAAATTGAACTGTGTATTAATGTATTTTGAAAACTCGTTACAAGTGAGTATGAGTGGCAAATATCTAACATTTTAACACACATATATCTATATACATATTTATTTTTTTAAACATTATTTACCCCCGTTGGTGTCAAATGTTATTTCTTGTTTTTATGATGTCGTTCGTGCATCGCCGTAACATTAAATCATCATACGAAATGACGTAGTTTTAATTAACCGATACCCGCTAAATACGTAAAATGTTATGTTTTTAGGTAAATTTTATAATTATCAAATTTTTTTTTTTCATAAATTAAACCAGGGATTACACGGGCTAGTATCTTTACGGTGTACAATTTCTGATATTCTATATTGGACATAACTTTTAATTTGTACAATATGTAACATATCTAATGTACGCAACTGTTAAGTATGTCGGAGGTAAAATATTAAACAAAATGACTGCTTAATACTACCAGAAAGAGAAGACATGGTGGCATCATCAATTGTGTTTAATGACCAGACTGTCATCTGCCACCCAGTGTAATTTATGACACCCCGGGATAACACCATGTTGTTAGCTAGGTCTGGATAATATCAGATTAAAACGAGATAATCGGATTATGCAGAACAAACGGGCAATTCAACACTGGAATGCAAAGGATTACGCGATTTTAAGATTGATGCATATAATCAAATGATAAATATTGCATTTAATTTAATTAAATGTTTTTTTGATGTGTCAACGTGTTTATTTTCCTAGACAAATACCTAAAAAATGCACGTTTTTCAAACATATTTCTGTTATAACACTAGCTTAACATCTCCTCTAGCAGAAAAACTTTATTTCATACTATTTACATGACAAACAAAAAAGTTTTACAAAAAGAAAGAAATTCACCCGTTTAATAATCGGCGCTCTCTTATATATGTTACCGGTTGTTAGGCAATAATGTAATGGCGGACGCGGAGAGTATTCAGGGGAGATATTTGGGTAATTACACAATTCTGGAACGGTCTACATTAGACATATGGACTTAAAGTGTAACCGTTAGCTTAAACCAATAGGTCTGATCAGAAACTTAAAACACATCATCTCTCAATCCCACAGAACCCTTCTGCTTGCGCATGCGTGAACATGGCGGACAAAAAATAATCTGGAAAAAGTAAAATAAGTTTTGTGTGGATTTATATTCATCAAAAGTGTATTAGAGTGGAATTAAATCAACAAGTGTATTTATCTAACAAAGCTTCATGACGAGAAAACGAAAAAAGTCGAAGGATTCACCGGATAACGGACAAACTAACATAAAACAGACCGCTAAAAAGGATAACAAAGGAGACAAAATGGCGCAAAGTGCTCAGTGTACAACTGGATACAATCAAAATGATCAATTGCAGGCAAGTCAGCTTTTTAATTGTTCACAAATACACAGTGTACCGTTGGGCCAATATGTAATGGGTACACCATCGTTCCATGGACAGAATTTCATGACACCCAATACACCAATCTCGCCAATCTCGCCTAACCAAGCCATTTTGTCCTCGATTTTAGACAGATTGAATTCAATGGACAATAAATTGACACAACTGGATACAATCCAATCGTGCGTTTCGGCTATAACTTCGAGAGTAGACACACTGGACAAGAGGATTAGCGATATTGAGGTGAAAATCAAGGACGTTGAAAAATCATGTGATTTCAGTGGCGGTGCTATTGGAGACATTACAAAACAACAACAGCAGTTTGACTCAATCTTGAAGAAATTCAACGAAATGAAAACATCAGAAGAGAGTCATATATCCAAGGAATCACGTCTGCAAGCAGAAATAACATACCTCAAATGTAGAAGTATGCGGGACAATCTACTATTCTTTCGCATTCCCGAGGAAAAGGGAGAAAACTGTGAAAACACTATCTTGGAATTTATTGAAAATAATCTAAAGCTACAAAATGCAAAAGAAGAAATAAAAATCCACAGAGCCCATAGGATCGGCACCTATCGACCCGAAAAAGTAAGGCCAATCGTCGCCAAATTTGCCTTCTACCCGGACAAAGAAAGAGTCCAAAAAGCTTCCAAGAACCTTAAAGGGACCAGCTATGGAGTGGCAGAACAATACCCACCGGACGTCATGGAAAAAAGAAGAAAACTTGTTCCGATCATGAAAGCGGCACGCGGGGAAGGAAAAGAAGCCTTCATAAGGGTTGACAAACTGTACATCAACAAAAAGCTTTATAGTGAATAGGCCGTTAGTGGGAGTGCTATAAACGTCGTCTCATGGAATATTGAGGGATTAACTATTTCAAAACGGAGTGATTTGAAATTCACCTCATTCCTGTGCCAACATGACATTATTTGCCTAACAGAGTCATGGACTAACAAGAAATCTATTATTGACCTCAATGATTATAGTAGACCAATGCACTCATATAGACGCTACCAACATCGCAGAGCGAAACGTTCCAGCGGCGGGATTATTATATACATAAAAGACACTATACGAAAAGGAATTTAATTAGTAAGAAATGATTTAGATTGTATAGTATGGCTTAAACTTGATAAAACATATTTTAAAAATGATTCCGATATATATTTAGCAGTTATATATATTCCACCAGAAAATTCAGTTGTTCATGATATGTATGAGGAAGATTTATTCTCAAAATTAGAATCAGATGTTACTTTTTTCAATAATAGAGGCAAAGTATTTATAACTGGCGATGCAAACGCCAGGACCGGACATAAGGCCGATTTTATTGTCAATGATCGAAACCTTTGTGATATTGATTTTTTAGAAATAGACACTCCACTCCAACGGTCAGCCTGTGACCGAGGCTCAAACAGATTCGGTGACTATCTACTAGATTTATGTAAATCTACTAATATCAGAATAGTAAATGGTAGACTTTTTAAAGATAAAGGCATCGGTAAATTAACTTGCTATGCAAATAATGGGGAAAGTACAGTCGACTACCTTTTAACATCATACAAGCATTTTAAAGATATAGCCGACTTTAAAGTCCACGATTTTAACGAATTTTCCAACCATGCCCCACTGACATTTGCTCTGAACGCGAACAATTTGAGTGATAACGGTGAAAATAATCCGCGCATACATTTTGCGTGGAAATCGGAGTTTAACGACCAGTTTTTACAAGATATAGCGGGTGGGGTCCAAGATTTAGAGCACAGTTTGCAATCAGGCGTTAACTCACGCTGCGACCCAGATCTATTGGTAACGATATTCACTAACTTTATTAATACACGCGGTGAACCGTATTTGAAACGAGTTAGTAATACCAAAAATCAGTGTTTCTTATCAGAAGACAAGATCAAACGCTGGTTTAATGATGAATGCAAACAAAAGCGGGCGGACTATTTAAGAACAGTTTATGAATATAATTTACAAAAAAATGAAAATTCGAGGGCTGCAATGATTGCTTCGAATAAAGATTATAAGTATTTTTGTAGACAAACTAAATCAAGGTATAAACATGCACAAGGCAGGCAAATGAATGACTTGAGTCGTAAAGCGCCACGCGAATTTTGGAAATTATTTAAGCAGAAAACACCATCTTCGAACGCGGAAAATGTATCGATTCACAGAATTTTATGAATACTTTAGAACTTTATCTTCTGACACTGATGTCAATGCTAACAGTAATGAATATGACGAATTCTTACAAGAATTCGATCGTATTGAAAACAAGTCCAGCTCATATCCGGAACTTGATAAACCTTTTTCATTAGAAGAAATTAAAAAAGGGATAAAGCGTCTTAATTCTAACAAAGCGGCCTCACATGACAATATTATTTACGAATATTTCAAAGAAACAATCGATCTTATAGCCAGACCTTTAGAAATATTATTTAACTACATTTTAGATACTAAACTATTCCCAAAAAGCTGGTCGTCCGGAGTGATTTTACCAATTTATAAACGCGGAAATGTTTCCGACCCTAACAATTACAGGGGCATCACGCTGATAAGCTGCTTTGCTAAACTGTTCACTGGAATAATAAATGATCGTTTAAAATCTTGGGCAGAATCATATGATATCATAACGGATGCACAATTTGGTTTTAAACCGAATTGTAGCACAGCCGACGCAATTTTTATTCTCAATGCCTTAATCGAAAAACAGCTGCATAATAAACATAAACTCTTTTGTTGCTATATCGATTACCGGAAAGCATATGACGTCATAAATAGGGGGCAGCTCTGGTACAAAATGATTCGATCAGGAGTTGATGGCAAGCTAATGGCTATTATTCGTTCGATGTACAATGATGTGAAACTGCAAGTTAAACACATGAGTTCCCTTTCTGACTTATTTAGTAGCAACGTTGGACTATTGCAAGGGGAAATAACATCGCCGATCATGTTCTCACTTTTTGTGAATGATATAGAATTCAGTCTTCAAAACGGTTTAAACGCTGGTATAACACTTGATCAATTATCGGTTTATCTACTCCTATTTGCGGACGATGCAGTTATTTTCTCCGAAACCAAAGAAGGCTTACAGCAATCTTTAGACAACCTAGAAATGTATTGTAATAAGTGGAACTTAACTGTAAATATTGATAAAACAAAGACAATGGTTTTTCGAAAGGGTGGTGTCTTGAACAAAAATTATAAATGGACATTCAAAGGCAATGGAATTGAAATAGTTAGTAACTTTAATTATTTAGGTATCGTCTTATCTAGTGGCGGATCATACATACCAGCCACAAACACCTTGTATGGTAAAGCGTCAAGAGCAATGAATAGATTGTTTTCTATAACAAAAGAGACGGTAGTCCCAATAAATATCATGTTCAAGTTATTCGATTCATATGTTGCGTCAATTTTGAATTATAATTGTGAAGTATGGGGGTTTATAACTGCCGATAATATTGAACGTGTTCACAGAAAATTCTGTAAAAGATTATTAAATGTAAAGATGTCAACTAATTCATTGTCATTGTATGCGGAAGTCGGTCGTTTCCCTTTAATCATTGAACGCTATTTAAGAATTGTTAAATATTTTCTAAAACTATATCAAACAAAACAAAGTAACTGTATTTTACACACTGTTATAAATATGCAAAGATCGGAAATTGTTCAAAGAAATAATACAGTGAATTGGTCATCAAAAGTTCGCGATATACTTAACCATTCAGGATTTGGAGATGTATGGTTATTCCCAGAATCTATTAATATCGACAAATTCATCCCTTTATTAAAAATAAGATTGCGAGATCAGTATGTAGCTGAATGGAGGACTAAAATTGATTCGTCAACATCGTTATATATGTATAAAGAATTGAAACCTACATTCGAAAGGTCATCGTATTTAGATTTAATTGAAAACAAAAAACATAGAAGGATTATTGCCAAAATGCGTCTCTCATCTCATAAATTGTTAATTGAAACAGGCAGACATCATAATATTGACAGGAACGAAAGAATATGCCCCTTGTGAAGCTGTAACGATATCGAAGATGAGTACCATTTCATACTAATATGTCCGTTATACCTAGAAGAAAGAATCAAATATATCCCAGAATTCTATTACAAGCGACCTAGTATGTTCAAATTTATTAAACTCCTTAATAGTAGTAAGAAAACGACACTTAGAAAGTTAGCCATCTATTGTATATCATGTTTCAAAAAAAGAGATAACACTTTGTTTATTATCACATGATTGTTAAGAAGAACTATAGCTTATACTAACAATTGAGTGTACTTTGCTTGTTACATGTTGTTTGTTAACCATGGATGCATCTAATGTGGTTATGTTTTTATATGTATTCCATGTCACATTATAACTTGCAATTAGAGCACTCTCACTCTCCAGTGATGAGTGATTTATGAATTGATGAATGTAATTTATACAATGTTATTATTTATATTCATCACGCATGTCTGTAACATTATCATGTATTTGTATATGACGATAAGCTTGTTATGCTTAAGTCAAAATAAAAAATTCTGTTTTGTTCTGTTCTCAATCCTGAAAACTGTTGTCCGTTTTCTCTTACTTCATCAATAATTCTATTCCGAACATGATATAACATATGAACTCCATATCTTTGATATGTCCGTACCATGGAAAGAAGAGGTTGGTTATTGCAAATGACACATTGTCTGATGTTAGTAAGAACGAGTGCCAAGTCATATCTGAAATGATCAAAGACTGTTGCAGTAAAATATGCAAGGATGTCCATGATACATGTACATGTATAATCACGATACATGTACATGTATATTAATCATTTAAACATTAAGTGTTACTTACTGTGCACTTCACCCTGAGTAAATATGTGTATTTCATAAAGTACAGAAACCTGGAGTTGATCACAACAAATCGTAATCAAGAGCTCCACGGTTGGACACAGACGCCCCCTAAAACAGGCCAATGCACATGGGAAGCATCAGCTAATTGGTGAATCAGTTGGCGAGTAATTGATCGGAAACGATTTCACACTTAGTTTAAAAGTGACCATGGCTTTGACATTGTAACCCAAATTTCAATAGAGGTCATCTACTGTTCAACGTCAATGCACAGAATGTTTAATTGTTTAACGATGTGACACGGACAAAAGGGGATCTCAAAAGCACACCATGACCATTGTGAGTTCGGATCGGTTCAAAAGAAGGGAAACAGACGGATATCTTCTCACAACTAGTTGCCCACTTCTGAACGTCCGTTACACATTATAGATGATACAAGATTGCAAAATACCTTTGTCTAAATCCTCCTTTAATAAAGGTGTGTGACCATACCCCATCATTAAGCCACACCGTCTCTCAGAATGTCATAACAGTTCCACTGAAGCTTCAAACTTTTCACATGCTTCAAACAACTTCCTAGAATAATAGTATGTCGTCCATATATGATCTTCTATTTGAGACTCCACCTTTTTATAAAATCGTGCAAACGACTTCAAGATTTCAGAATAACTGTTCATCAACATAAAAACATGTTCTCTGCCCATTTGTTCATTTTGCATCAATGCAAAACACTTCTACATATTTTCCAGGTGCGTGTCCAATCTTTGTTCATAATCCGGGCTATCAAATACTAAGTTTTTCAAAAGTTCCATGGCACACTTTTTTTCAAAGTCTGATACTTTTCATCTTTTTTCTGCTACTCGAAGCTGTTTCTTCAGGAGCAATAATTGTTCATACATCTCAGCCATTAAATCGGGCTTATCAATAAGTTCATTTTTAATTTCGTTTTCTGAAACAAACAGACATGATAATTTCTTATTTATAGTATGTATTTGCTACACAAACATATATAATTAGATTGACAAATTAATGGCTTCAATGGGACATTTACAAAAAAATAAATTCGTGTTTGTAATAAGATGGGACTGATGCTTTAAATGTAATGATGTATATTCTTAATATATGCAAATGTTTTAACTCCTATTACTATCATAACTACCGTACATATGCCTTTTGTGTGGCATCTTTTTTTATCTGCGAAGAACTTTATTAGTTTGTATATAACTTGCATTTCTACATGTTATGGTATTTTTCTTTTCAGCGATTTTGCTCCTTCTTTATAAGGTACCCATAAAAGGCAATTGCAAAATCCAGGAAAAATACAACATTTTCAATTAATGTCCAAAAAATATACAGAGGGAAGTGAAGTTGGATCAATTAAGTTCCAAAAGTGTATTTTCTGCAAGTTAATAAATAAAATGAGCACTAGTTCAGCAAACAGACATGTAAATGAACATGTACATAAGTTTGTGTAATTAAATACCAAGCAATAAAATAGACCCATATTTCCAAATTTGAAAATTTCACAATGCACATTCTACCAATATCAGGTTTTAATGCGCTGACTTTTTTTCAATTTGCGAGGTATCGGTACTTTTCCCAATTAATATTGGACAGAACTTGATTTCTTTTATTGTTAGTTATTATCTTTATATTTCAATGTGTTATTGTACAGTTGAGAAACTTTAATGTTATGTACAACCCTATTGAATATAAGATGTCTTAAAAGACCTAAAGTCGTTCACCTGAGATACAATGGAACTGACCTGTTCGGTGCATTTCAAGATATCATAAGAACAAATGTTCTTACAAAGTTTCATGAAGATTGAACTATACATGTGACTTTTAGAGTTTTAACAAGGTTTTACTACAGTCATAATAGGAAAAATGCCATACCCCTTGCAGCCATGCTTTTCTTGAACCATTTTCGAACTAATCGAAGCTATCGTTACAGGAAAATGTTTGGACAAAGTTAAATAAAGACTTGACAATAAATCTTCCTTTAAGAGTGTAAATTAGGATTTAATATAGCCATATAAGGAAAATTGCCACAACCTTTAGCGGCCATGTATGTCAACAAACCAGAACCTTTTTCGAACTATTCCAAGATATCTTTAGTACAAATGTTCTGATCATGTTTCATGCA
Organism: Dreissena polymorpha; assembly: GCF_020536995.1. Lineage (NCBI taxonomy): Eukaryota > Metazoa > Mollusca > Bivalvia > Myida > Dreissenidae > Dreissena > Dreissena polymorpha. The sequence goes on from NC_068366.1 coordinate 17,002,262, forward strand.
GACTAAACAATAAATGTTAGTTCAAGAGTGTCATAACAATGCTTTAAAATAGCCATATAAAGAAAAGTTCCACACCATCTGACGGAAATAATTTTGTTTCAACCAATCGGGACTATATTCGAACTCATCCAAGACATCATTCAAACAAACATTCTTCCCAAGTTTCATGACGATATGACAATAAATGTGGCCTCGAGAGTACCAATAATGTTTTACTATAGCAATATAAGGAAAAATGCCCCGCCACCTGGTGGTCATGTTTTTCAATCAATCGGAACCATTTTTAAAGATATCATTTGAAAAATATTTTGACTAAGTTTCATGAAGATAAGACAATACCTGTGGCATCTATAGTGTTCATAACACGCCGAGACATGCATTGTGCTCAGATGACCTCATGATAAGCATTTAATGAAGTTACAACATTTCATTCTTCAGAAAGAAACTTAATGCTTTCCAAAATATGTAGGTTATTAACATTACGTTTGATCTCTTACATATAAAACACGTATATCAGCACAATATAGCACTTTGAGAATGCAGTACATTATATATTCTCTATTATTTAATTATTTATTTGTATACTGCCCTGTAAGACTATCCCTTTTAGAAGTATTGCAGTTGTTATTTAACAGCTTTTCGCAAAATAAACTCTATGAAATAGGATCAATAGCAAAAAATGTTGCATGTAAAAGTTAAAAAAATGGTGTCACTATGATATCTTACCTGTAAAAAGAAACCAATGATTATCCACTTGGATTCTGTCTACTCCCTGGTGTATTACGAAATTTCTAGAAGGTTTCCCCATTTTTTAATAGGTCAGAAAGAAGTTCTACGTACAGATCAGGCATCAGCAAAGTGACCAACATGCTGTTTGAAGGTTCAATGCCAACGACAGCATTTTCAGATGGAACGTACAAAACTTGAGCTACGCGTCTACAGAAGGATTCGAGATCACTTGTAGTGCAAGTCTCCAGCTTCCAACCTGTTAAATGCCATTTCACAAACTTGAATCCGTTAACTGTAAAGAATACATATATTCATATTTATTTGAATATTGATATTTTTTTGTTGACTTATGGATAAGTTGTGCTATTTGCACACAATTGATAAACCATGCACAACCTCCATTAAAAAGGTGAACAGTAATACTTTTATAAGTCTTTGCGGTTATTTCACCTTCAACTTCATTATTTCTGTGATAAATTTGATATTGATGCACATTCAATCTTAGATTTTGCAAATGCATTTGAGAAAATAATATTTATTAGTATTGTGAATATCACCCTGTCTACTGATGGCTCCAAAAGCATGTCCAGTCTACTGTTAAAACCCACCAAACTCACCTGGAGCAGTTGATGCATCTGGGGCAGGTTTGCACGCTACTGATCTTCGATCACTGTTTACATATTATATACTTTTATTACTAGATCTTTTCGACCAATTTCGAATAAAATCTTTTGAAGGTAGAGCAAATTTTCAGGTGATAAAAACAAAGTCTCTTCGAACAACGAAAACAACTCTCTGATGTTCTTGGTTTTTGACATTTTGTTTTTGACGATGCACGCTTCAACAAAAATCATGTGTGTGGTTAACTTGAACTGCCACTGTTAAAATCAATTTTTCAGAAGACAAAAGCAGTTTAGTTTTAAGAACTGGTATCCCTACAATGCAAAACTTATTATGAAATGCCATGTTAATTCCTTGTGTAGTTTGCAAGAATTACCCCATTCAAAATTTAAACATATTAAATTAATAAAGGGCAACAAAATATGGATTAAAGTCATGGTTAGTGTGCAATGCATATCCCTTAAATGAGATCTTCTTATCAAATTTCAAGTTGATACCTTTTGAAGTTTTCCATGTATACCACATTTTTTAAACACAAATAAATGGTCATTACTTATAACAAGTTCAACTAGACAGTGTGCCGCACTAACTAATCTTAGTAAGGAGTCCTTTGGACGAACAAACTTCAGGGAGTCCAAATATTAAAGCACTTTTTAATTTAACCAATTTGTATTATATTTACCGGGTAAGTTACTTTTATAAGGATTAGACAACAATACTTTATATTATGCATTTTTAGCCAATTTGCTAAAGCCAATTACCTATTGTAAACCATAAATCAAAAACACGTCGTCTCGCAGTAAGGTGCATGTTTACCAAGGAATTAAAATGCCCGGATGTGGGATGTTGGCAGAAGAAATAGATAAGATTTTTAACATAGAATAAGAATACAATTTTCTTATTCTCACTATGTTCATATAGAAACTTGTTAGAAGATTTATTCTAAGAATTTTTCTAATACCATTTTGGTGAAGTTTTCTGAGACAAATTTTGATGAAAAGCTAGGTAATGTTTACAATATGTATTATGTAATACACAAGTCAAATAAGTGCATATGTCGCCGATGATGTTCTATAAATACATTTTTGAATTTCTTAAGAAAATATGAAGAAAAACATTTATCAGACATTTTCGGCAGACGACTTCAGAATTTTGATCGGTCCTTGAAAGTTTATGTCGGATATGTCGGATATGTCCTTATGTCCGACGGAGTTTCGGGAAGTCTAAGTCAATATGCATATATTCAGATATCCGAATATGTTTTTACAATCCTAGTTTCCAGCCATTCCTGTTTGAATTTGTTATTTGTTTTCACTTAATTGTTACCAAGATTTTGTAAGAATCATTTGTTCTTTTCTGCTTGTCATTTCCTTCAGAATGACGCCATGTGAAAACATTTTCAAAGACCGATTTTGAAAGGAAGATTGTGAAACAATAGCCTATCCCATCGCTTGTTACAAAAATTATAATAATGCAATTTGCGCATAACGCTGCTAGTGTCATATGCCTAGTCCTGACAGGTTTAAAAATCAGACAGCAGACCAATTATACAATATGCATTTTTATCTATGGAATCCCCCTCATCCCACATTTTTTATTAATTAACATGAATGTCAGAAATGACCACTGGTTATATCAAAGTACATTATTGCTTATAAAGAAATGATTGAATAGTACCAAAACCTATGTTAATCGATTGATGTAAATGGTTTTATTGTATTTGGTTAGTATGATGTACTAAAGAAACTGTTTCTGCAAGAAATTATGTCCTAGGGGTTTAACTTGATTTTCACTTTAACAATCAGTATTTATCAGAACGATGCGCGACCATATTTTGTTATTATTAATAGTTTATGGTGATTAAAGGACTAAACTAAGAAAACGAAAAACTATATCGGAATAACATTACAGCCATAAACATCTGATGCGCTTTATTAACGTTATTTTTATTTACTTATTTGTTCATAGTTATTTTCATCAAATACAATGTTTACAAAATATTGCATAAAGAGACATATTTACCTTTGCAGATAAACTTCCTTTCTTCAAGATAAGCGTCGGTTAGCTCCTCTGCAATTTGATTTAAGAGTATATTGAATTCCCAATATGCAGGAGGGAGCGGAATGAACGGCAAATCAGGCGGACGTGATGCATCACTTCCTTCAGTTTGCAATCTTATGGTGCTAGGCAAGTCACTATCTTGCGTTTCAGAAACATCATGATCAATCCGCTTTGGTTGGGCGGAATGAAATACATCTAGTATATAGTATCTACTGTTGTCTAGTAGGTAAATAGCCAGTCCTTATTTCAGTTGACCGAATTTCTTCATCTTGTGTTGACAGTTGAAAAAAGACAGTTTCAAGATTTTCTGTTGACACATATTCCGAAATAGAAGATGGGTGTTTTTCCTGTATTTATGCAACTGAATGTGTGTTGGGCATTTCAGTAAACCTCTCATTGCATCGCTCACTAGAAGGCTGATCAACATTTGTAGTGATCTTTGTTTCTTTTAATGAAAGCTGATGATTGGACTGAGTTTCCGTATATCCTACTGCTGCTGAAGCAAGGTCCTTAACAGCTGTTGTGTGAACATCCATTCTTAATTCAGTTGGTGGTAGACGTATTGCGTCAATACTAAGAGACGAATCATCTGGTTTCATTTTTGACGACATTGTCAATGCCCTCAATATACCTGATAAAAATGCTTAAGTTAATATCTAAACATTCTCATGTTAATACATATAATGATATATAGTGGGGCATGTTCATGCGACTTAAACTTGACTGAATTAAGTTATATAGAACAGTGGAAATAAACCAAATATTGGTATGAGTGTTGAGTGGTATTCAGTTTGCCAAAATTCATATGAACCGATATGTATTTTCAAGCTGAAGAATTCTGTATAAGAACTAAACTGGTGTGATCAGCTTTTGCTAAGTTTCAAGAACCTTATTAGAACAAGGCCAAAATATAATTACAACGCATATTCTTAGCGATTTGTTGTGGACTGTTACTTATAAGCATATACATGTTTTGTTAAAAATGTAATTTAATAATCAGATTATGTAATAGGGAACAGAGGAAAGTATTGATGGCACACCTGTCTAAATATAATAATTGAAAAAATACTTGAAATCAGTAGATTCAGTCTATTTATTTAATTATTTGTACTACAAATTAGCAAACATTTATGTTTATGCGTTAAATGTTTTGTTCTACGATACTGTGCAGACATTTATTACTCATGTTATCTTACCGGAAATTTAATAAGATTTCACCTGTAACTAAGGTAGCACATATGATCGTTTTAATTTAAACTGATTGTAAAGAAAGTAAATACGCAGTTTCTATCAGTACACTTGCATATGCAAGACAATATGGACGGCCCGTCTATTTAAAAAAAGGGAAAATCCCGGGTGTCAGGTAATTTGCAGCCTGCATTAAAAGCTGCTTTTTATATACACCCGATGGCCAATCGTTTTTGAACACGGAAAACCCCGGAAGTCACGGTGTAAATATTCCTATATCATCCGAGTGTGTAAATATCGAGAAAGAAAATCAAAAATATTGATAATATGCTCATGCAGTCAATACAATACATTGTGGTATGGAGTCTGATTGAACTAAGTCTCCATAATTCTTACGAAACAAAGCGATGATTGACGGGGAAGTTGAAGTCTACATTTTTAAAAAGCGCAAAATTGCTTGCATTCAAGAAGTAAATTAATGGAAACAACGTTGTTTGGAATGTATTCAGACACTATTTACCTTTCTAATGTGGTAACTTCCTCATGTAATATCGATTCAGTTGCACATATTATTTCGATTCAGTTGCAATGAGAAATTGTCAATATGGCGTCGAGTGGTATACTTTTCAAACCTTTCGTGACCTTGCGACCTCGCAGTTTCGAATAAAAATGCGCATTGTTAATTTGTACTAGATGTTAACACTCTACGCTACAGCTAGAGCGCGAAAGGAATTGTACCATTCACACGAAGTTGAACGGGGGAGACAGTTAAATCAAAGAGTTCAAATTAAGTACCCAGCTAAATTGTACATCAATGACCGGATGGTAAGCGATATGTTTCCAGAATAGTACAGCATGCTCGCTACAGATAGGCTTATATAGTGTCCGACCTGTCATACATATGATAAGAACAGAGTGTACTCTAACGAAACCGTGGGAAACCATCGAGAAAATGAAGATGACAGTGATGAAGCAGGAACGGATGAGGTGCTTACACGTACACTATACAAGTCAACAACATCCTTCCACAGGAAACGCCCACCTCGATGTTAACGATCAAGACCCGGACCGCATTAAAACACTCATTGAGAAAACAGTTAAAACTTACGCTGACCCAAGTGTAAACACGAATAAAGAAAACGGTTTCTTACCGAAAGACGGTGATAAATCCAATAGAGGGACATCAATTACGAGTAAAATCGGAATAGACTGTTGACAACAACAAACGAAAAAAGCGAATTACTCAGCTACAGGTAAACAGTTTAAAATTAACCGTGATAAATAGAGCAGAAAGGCACAGAGTGTTGGACACAATTAAAGTTGCGGTGCCATTAATAGCACACGGTCACAGCAAGCAGCCAATCGTGGTATTGGACCAGAAATACGACAGCTGTGGAGATAACACTGGTATTAGACTTAGTGTGTTAAATGTACAGGGACTGGTTTGAAAACGGTACAATAAATAACAGTCCATCGAAATGAGAGAAGTGTTTGCAAACAATGACATCGTGTTATTTTCCGCAACATGATCGAATAAACTGTACAATTACTCTGTAGATGGGTTTCATTCGTTTATATTATACAGAAGTGTCTAATTAAAAGGCTCCAAAAGGGATAGTGGTGGGATAATTATCTTTACCTCTGATACATTGAAAAACCATGTTGATTGTTTGAAAAATCACGATGACTGTTTAATGTGGATTAAATTAAAATGCCATTTGTTTAAAAGCAAAAGCGATGTTTAACTCTGTTAATCATATAATGTGCCACAATAAAGAAGTAAAAATGTTTGTAAATAAAAGCATATTTGATATAATTGTAAACGATATGATTGCATTTCAACATAATTTTGTGCGCTTCTTGTTTGTGCTGACTTCAATTCAAGAAGTCGTAGGAAACCTGCTTATGTCGAAAACAATGAATTACAACGTTTCGATTTATTACCAGATGATTATGTTGCAGATATTATTTTCCCAATGTTAAGTCAAGATACAAATGTAAGCGAAAATGGTTCATGTTAACTTGATTTTTGTAAAAGGACTGGCCAAAAGTGTTAAATGGTAGAGTATGAGTAGATAGTCAGATAGGACAGCTTTCTTGTGTAAGTAGTCAAAAATCGAGTGTTATTGATATGATTATGGGTACGCCGTTTTCATGTATTGATCAGTTTGAAGTACTTGAACCGAATTTATTATCGGACCACTGTGTGGTACAATTTCGCATGACTTCTGTTAAAAAATATTTTTGTCTTAATGACATGGTTAAAAATGATTGCGATAAAGTATCGCACGTATTCAAATGGGATAATGACGAAAATTATATTTATATACAATCTTTAAATAATGCAGGAACTATTTAATCTTTGATTAATATATTTAATACGATCGATCTTACTCATAGTTCGGCGTCACAAGATAATTGTTAAGAAAATATGTGTTCTGTCATTGAAAATGTTTATTCACCTTTATTCAAGAAGACCATAGACACTCAAGTTAGAGGTGAACATCGCGAACATAAAAACAATCGATGGTTTAATGACGAGTGTAAAAGGGAAAAATCTAAATTCTATGATAACTCAAATACATATAGAAAGGGCACGTCGGAAGAAAATAGAATGTTGATTGTTCTCTAACTTTTTAGTTAGAAAAAATAATATAATTATGATTCAGAACAGGCAAAGATTTGAGAACATAATCGATTTTAAGATGCAAACAATATTTAGTTATTAAAGGGATCAATAAAGTCTTTCAAGTCAGATAAATTAAAGACTGATGATTGTGTTCGATACGTTTAATCCATTAATGATTCATACACAAATATGTGTCTGCCAGATGAAGACATTCTGTATTGTATTTACCTTAATGAGAATTTTCATGAAATGTTTGATTATTTAAATATTTAAATATCACAATACAAAATTAAAAAGGCATGTGCACGTTTTAAACGAATTTCTTAAAGGGGCCTTTTCACAGATTTTGGCATTTTTTAACCTATTCATTAAATGCTTTATATTGATAATTGTAAACATTGGATCGTAAAAGCTCCAGTAAAAAATCAAGAATAAAATTAAAAAAAGGAAAAGAACATTGCCCGGAGCAGGTTTCGAACCAGTGATCCGTGGAGTCCTGCCAGAGTCCTGAAGTAAAAACGCTTTAACCTACTGAGCTATTCCGCCGAGTACATATTTGTACGTATTTTATACCTTATATAAGCAATCTTCGTAGTTTCACAAAATCTAACGACAAAAACAGAACTCACCAAATTATTCAATCGTTTCGCGTTGCAACGCTTTATAATTTTTAGGTTTTAAAATCGTCAAAAGATGCATATAATGGCTATATTAGAGCATGGTAAATGTTCAGTATTACTGTTTCCTCACAAATATCATAACTAAAACGAAAATTTGCGAATCTGAAACAACTTTTTTCAATTTTGTCAATTTACCAAAGCGTGAAAAGATCCCTTTAAAGAAAATATTAGAAATGAACACTTTCTGAGGGTATTATATATTTTACTTTTTAATAAAATGTTTGATACAGGTTGTTGTCCAGTAACTTGGAGCGAGGACTTATTGTTCCGCTGCATAAGAAGGGGCATTTAAACGACCCGAGCAATTATAGAGGAATAACACAGTTGAGTACTATAGGACAATTATTAAGTAAAATAATTAATAGTCGATTGAACATATGGTGGGGGGTAAATTTGTTTATATAGAAGCTCGAGCCTGATATCGAAAAGGTATGGGTACTGTTGACAATATTTTTGTACTGCAGAGTATTATTACGCATATTGTAAATCAAAATACAAAACTGTACACAGCATTTGTCGACTTTACGAAGGCAATTGACTTCATAGTTAGAGATATCATATGGTATAAATTGATACAAGTAGGGGTACGTTGTCAATTTGAATATAGTAAGATTGATGCACAATTTGTTAAAATCGAAAATCAAATTTAATAATTAAATCCGCAATGATTCCTCAACATGCTATTAAGGAGTAATACAAAGTGAATCGTTATCGCCATTTTTGTTTTCAATGTATTTAAATGATATTTAGGAATATTTTATGCTTAATAAGTTTGAAGGAGTTATCTTGGTATGTTAAAAGTATTGTTTTTGTATATGCTGGTGATATTGTAATATTTACGGAATCGGAAACTGGACTACACAGTGGATTATATTTAATAGGGCAGTATTGTACTAGATGGAAGTAATGTGTTAATGTATTTAAAACAGAAATACTGATTTTTTAAAAGGCGTACATAATAGACGAAATTCTTTTTTTACTACAAAGGTCACATTGTAGACATAGCGAATAGTTTTACATACCTAGGTATAGTATTTACCACTGTGGGTTATTTTTCATTAACATATGACGCACTCTCAGGACAGTCTCTTTAAGCAATGAACAAGCTGAAAGAAGATTTAAGATTTAGTTTAATACCCAGATATATCAGTTTATCATAGACTTGAGCTTTTAAATAAACGTATTCAGCCTATTTTAAGCTATGGCTGTGAAGTATGGGGTTTAAATAAATGTTTTCAGATCGAAAGAATACATTTACGATAAACTACACACGTGTTAGGTGTGAGGTTGCAAACACGAAATAATAACACAAAATATGGCAAACTGGAACGAGTGCCGTTAATAAATAAACGTACTCGATCGTATGTGTTTTAAAGTACTGGTTTAAAATATTACAATCCGATGATGTAAAGTACATTAACGTCGTTTATGATATTGTTACGTAGTTGGTGGGAAACACAACAACACAATAAACGTACATTTCTGTTTGAATAGTGATTTTTTTGTTGTTGATTAAATTCTTACACAAACGCTTATATGAAATTTTGTTTATTGCGTTAATACAAATTTCGATTATTATATTAATTCAATTCAATTATGCCCCAAATACGTGTCATTATTACATGATAATGATATATATCCAGAAACAAAGTATTTGCTTACATTCCTCAAGGAATTATTAGATAAATTAGGATTAAATAAAGAATTTTTTAAGGGGAAGGAGATATCAATATATTTTTATCCATAGCTTACATGTTACAACTAATATCTGATATATTTTTTGCAAACCTGGTTATGTGAAATGCAAAACACGACCAGTGGTAGCAGTTATAGCCTTAACAGTAGCTTTAAATTCCAACCATATTTAAATGTAAGTTTTACAAACTGTCTATGATGAAGTTTCATGTTATGATAATAATTTGAAAACAACAACAACAACACTGGTTTATACACAAGTTATCTTTATATTAAGCTATAAAATATGTAAACGTAACACAGTTTGAAAATATTAGTCATTGTATAACAAAGTATACGTATTGTTAGTATAAATCGAATAAAATGGAATTGATGTATATTAATGGGTAACAACCTGTTCTATGTTTATGCAAGTTATGAATGTTTATGTTTGTTTATATTGTGTTGAATATTTTGTTGGTTAATACTAGAACACAAGTATGCTAATTCGTCAGCCATTTTGACAGCTCGATCGGCTGCCATATTGAAATTGTAATTGTGTGTACATTTAAGATTGTTCACATGTTCACACCATAATAATAAATATAAATTTATTAATAAAAAGTATAGGAACCAAAACCCGGATAAAGCGTTTCTAAGAACCTCAGGTCTCACTGAAGTGCATATTCATTTACCCCACCCACTGTATGTTTTTTTTCTAAAACACATTAAAACATATTGTTTAAAGCTTTTTTTGTGTATTTGTACTTATATATTATATCTGACATTGAAAAAACAAAAACAATTACATATATTGAATTTGAACTTATATGTAAAACAACGGGCACATTCACATATTTTTTTTCAGATCATACCTTTTATGAATAAAATATATCATTACTTTAAATTTATAACATGATTCCATTGAATGACAATTAAAATACAAAAACTAACATTTATGACAGTTTTTACAGATAAAAAAGCAAGCATTCACGCAATAAAAGTTTTTTTATTTGTTTATTTATTTTTGGGGCGTCTAGCTTGGATGCCATCTTGGATTAATTCAGCCTCAAGCATTTTTGAAACAGACACTTTTTCATTTCGCAATAAACGGAGCCTAACGCACATTTTGGTGCGAAACTCTCTGTTTATGATCGGAGACCAGTGACCCCCTACATATGCGAGTTATTTGAGACAGTTTGCTCTACTAGTAAGTTAAATTGCTTTCTCTTATATTAATACACTTCTAAATGTTTTTTATGGTATGGCGTTTTGTTCCCTGTAACCAGTCGCTTTTGTGTTCAGCATTATTACATTATGAACAGATCTATTGTTCAGTAATTACCTTCGGAAAAGCTTGCAATTTCCGTCTAAATCACATACTTTTGTATGAACTTAAACACTTTTAAGTACTTTCAATATATTCAATGTCATTCATATCAAATATTTAATCAGGTTGAGAAAACAATTGACGTGCATTAAAAGACTACAGTAAGTCATTGCAGTATCTTGATGGCTCCGTATACTGTCTCTAATCTATAAAATAATGACACATTCTCTACAACCTTATCGTTAAGGTTCGTGGGGGGATAAAATTCATTAAAACTTCTCTTTGGTTTATCTTCATTCAATGTGGTACAATATGGTCAAACTATATATCATTTTTAAGCTTAAGACGGATAGAATAACATAAACACATTTTTGACATTCAATATTTGTGTGCTTTATCCATATTTTGGTTTAAAACCAATACATTTTCACACTAATTTACAAAATCTCAATCTAAAGTTAGAAAGTATATGCACTACCTTAAGTTGAATAAATACAAAGCTATATACATATACAAGGTCAAGTTAGCAACATTTCACAGAAACTTATTGTCATAAAACAACAAATGAGTTTTTATTCAACTGCCTTTTTTGGATAAATTTCCTAGACAAAGTTCTAAAAATAACTAAAACGTAACTTCTTTTTAAAAATCCAGGTATGGTGGATAATAAGAGTCACAATTCTATTTCAAAGGCTTAACAATTTTGTTATTGACCTCTCAACCAAATTGCAAATTTTAAACCATCTCAAATTGAAATAGATTGCAGACGACACATAGAATTGTAAAGGAATATAAAGAAATTTGCAAACCGATTGATTTTATATTTCGATTTCTTCTACCCATTTTGAAAACGTGGCCATCGCTGTGCTCCGTAGAAAAACGTGCAAAACAAATCGGTCGAAACCACATGCAGTGGTGAGAAAACCGGGTATGTGTATACACATACCTGAGAAAACACATACCTATTTTGACAGTTGGGTGGCAACTAGTAAAACAACTATTAACATTAATCAGCAAGAGATCGCACTAAATAACAGAAATGACCACGTAGAGATGTCAACACTTACCCTATTTCAAATATTTTCCAGCTGAAAATTGTCCCCCACACGTCTTTTTTAGTTTATTTGTATATTTTTTCTGGAGCCGAAGTGCATCTCACAGAATATCCATCCAATTTTTGTTGTTTTAACTTTCGTTATTAAAAACTCCGTTTAAAAGAATTATTTCTACTTTTAGATTGTTAAAGCGATGTATAATTATATATTATCAATAGAAGAGTATACCGTGATGAATTGAACGGAGTTACGTATCGATCTTTCTGTCAGTCTGTAAGCGTACTATTTTATGCGCAATACTATAAGTACAGTGATTCGACAACGATTGTAAACATTGGTAAAATGCTTCTTACATAGTTATTCTTTTGAGTATTTATGAGGTCTGATCGTGCAGTTTGCAAACATCAACGGAAAGATTACAATCCAATGCATTTGTCATCGTCAACCGTTTGGAATGTCAATTAGGCGATGAGTGAGTTTTTATCATTTCTGTTTCTATTTTATTAATTTAAAAATGGCTGCCCCCATGGTGATGAAATGACATGTGTTCGAGTTTTGATATTTCTAGATATGTATTTTTTTTTACTTTTTAAGCGTAACTTGCCCTCGTCAATTTCGATATAAATCACTAGTTATATAATTTTCCGCCGAAATACGTGGAATAAACATGATTCAGATTTTTGAAAATAATGTATATTTTATTGTAACAATCGCTTTGTATTTTGATTGATTTTGTGGATGTTATGATACGTTGATGTACAAAATTGGTAGCAGTTTGAAGGAAAAACATCCTTTAAAGCATATATGTATACATTTTCAATGTGGCACTCTTCCTTTAGTCAAATGTGATTTCAATGCTAGGGGTCCCACATTTTTCAAAATGAAGCCTCTACATGAACCTTAACATGGCACACGAAATACCGTTACAAGAAATTCGGCGTATATTTTGATTTCGAAATAAAAATAGAAAATTTACTTGTCTGCGTTTTTAATTAAAAACAAAGATTTAAGTATTGTTGTGTTATTGTTTCATTCAGACGTCGCATATCCACCGCATAAAATGTTTGTTATAAAGTGCACGTAAATTAAACCCCCTAATATTGTTCGCAGATTCACTTTTTACTTCGTGCGATCACATCATATTCGTCCTCACGTGGCATATTATAAATGTATTTTACGGCATCAAAACATTTCATAAAGACGCAGTTTTCTGTCCACACATTCAAATAACACTGTTACATCCGCGTCATGTGAAAATCGATGCAAACGCATGTGACACTGTTAAGACGCTGTGGAGACTTGTTTGTAAATTCCTTTAATTGCTAGGTTTTAACCTTTAAACAGTAGAGCTTCTTTTAAATAACTAGACAATAATTTAATACATATTTTTATTTAATTTCAGAGGGGCTTGAGTCAGTGTCCTTTGATTTAAAATGCTATATATTTTACCCCTTGGACTTCCGCGCTCTTCTGTATTAATAGGCACTGTACACTTGATATGAGTGATCCACGTGTTGTACTAAATAATAACTTAAACAACATAATCATTCCAACTTATTGATTCGTTTCGTGTAACCTTTTATAGTTGTATCACTTTCAAACAATGATAATTCATAAACAAGGTTCCACTTGAAGCATGAGTCTGCGTCATAAGTATTGTTACACTACTTGCGTTACAATATTCTTTATTGACCGAACCTATAACAAAATGCTAGAACTTTGCCCTTTCAACAATCTTTGATGAAGTCCATTTAACCCCTTATAATAGCCTTCACAACTCAACCTATATATATCCCGGTTTAAGATTGGGCAATACAAAATTAATATTCTAAGTTTCTGGAGAATAACGTATGCCAATTTAATACTTTATGACATTCAGTTAATGAAGTACATTTCTCAAAGTAGACAGTGTGGCGCACATCATTTTCACGAAAATAACCTGTCAGGTTTCAACATTGTTTAAAAACTTTTATCTATGTGTGTGAAAATGTACATAAGGTCATTATTGTTTATCGTGTGTTTTGCGTATCGTATTATTTCTTAAAAGTTGACACAGCATTTGTAAAAAAAATTGCAAGACATGTAAATTTCCAGAAAGGAAATTTATTTCTGCGTTGAATAAGACCAAGATCGTGAAAATCGCGGCACAATTGATGAAGTTATGGCTGTTTAAAGCGATGCACCCCGTTTTCGATGAGCTTGACATGCTTAAGTCTGAATAAACGATTCTGTTCTGTTCTGTTATTCATTACAAGTATTTTGTACCAGTCGCCTCGAAGAACTTCGGATTAATGTGTCTGCGCCCCAACCAATGAAAATGAGTTAGGGATTGGCTAAGCCAAAAATAATGTTTGTGATTTCACCAAGAAATCAAACGCATTTAGGAATTCCAAATCATTATACTATTTCTGTAGTGGCTAGTTTTTAATTACAATAATTTAAACTAAAATTTACCATTGAAAAGCATATATAGACAAATATAGATAAATCAACATGTGTTGCATTTAACAAATAAAAATGTACTACCCTCTTTTCTTTACAAATTTGCAGTTATGACATAGAAGAAATATTTTGAAAAATTATCCGAAATGACGGTTGAAGAGAATCCCATTCAGAGCGTTAACTCTTTTGGGTGCTGACTCGAACATGTCTATCTCGTTTCAACCCAGTAAGCAAAATCCAAATAATAATCGTAAAAGGATTTAATAAATACTGAAAACCAGCAACGATAGATAAAAAAACATGGCGAACAACTCCCGCTAAAAAATGTGTAGCGAATAAAGTAAAAATCTAGAGCAAAAATTAAGGCACAATTAAGGCAAATCATTTTCTTACTGATATGGCTGGAAATTTGGCGGCATTAGAAAAAAGTAAATATTCTAAATAAGGTTATGAACAGGCAAAATATACCTGTTTCGGCAACCTTGGATTTCTTTTGATCCTCATGTGATCACCCGCTCTGTTTACGTGCCATGAAAACGTGAGAACTTTCAAACATCCCAAACGAAACAAAATTATCGGGCGTTGTTTTGTAATGATAGTATGTGATGATATAGAACCGAACAAATGCAATTCAGCTTTAAATTTAAAGATTAAAAAGGGAAATTAAACGAAAGACGCCCCGTTGATAAAACCACGCATATACTTCTGTCCAGGCAGATTTTCAGTAAAGGTTAAATACATAAAATAAAAATGTCGCATCACTGCTACAAAGTGAACTTAGATACTACTATATGACTCTCGACATTTGTAAAAAAAGTTAATACAAGTGGGAACCGTGTAATTGTTTGCAGAATTTGTATAAACCGTTGGTGTCATGTATATGAGCATAAGGTAGTTAAATTATTAACTTAATTTAAAGTGCAATCCTTTTGAACATTAATATTCACACGTAAACATAACTTAGGCCAAATGTAGTCGGGACGAAGTAATATAAAGGGCATCAGACCATGACATGTTTTTCGGAAGCATAACTTTGTATACATGGATTTTAATAACTACCTTGGCATAATTGATGAGCATGAAGACCATATTGTTTAGCTCAAAACTCATGTCTCTATGTGTAAGGACAAATGTCAATATCACAATTTGCAAGGTCAGTGCTCGATTAGAAGTGATTTATTTTTAGCATTTAGTCTTGAGTATAACCTTGTCCAGCATGGATGGATTTGAAATAACCTGGAACATGTGATACTAGTTAGCACGATGAAATGAAGTTTCACGCGCAATGCCCATTTAAAAACAATGCAATCACAATTAAATTTATCCTCACGATGTGTGGCATTCGTTTTTGAAATCTCTTAGGATTCATATGTGTGTAACTATAATAAGTTAAGTTACCCATTAATAAGACCAATTGTATCTCTATCTAATGAAACACAGCAGCTAATGAATGTTCTACATACATTACCTTCAATCGTCGTATTGTAATACAGATATTTGTAATGCAATGAAAACTGTAAAATGTATTAATTGTGTTCATTAATTAAGTATTTAACCTATTTAATAGTTTATCATTAACAAATGGAGCAGCAAAACCTCTAGGCGTACATTCTGAGCAGCGTTTATACACCAGGTAATCGGCCCTTATTCTTTTGTGAGAACTATCTCCGCCAGAATAATTAGCAACCTCCTCGCAGAGAATTTGAATTGAACCAGGATAGCTGGATTAAATTCATACCTTAATAACCAACCACGTAATGAAAGCCTAGCTACGTGGTCCAAATATTTTACCGTTTTTATTTTTACTTTTTTAATGTTCGTAATTAATTTTAAGTTTGAACCCAAATTATTGAATTGTCGGTGATTATAATACTTACTGTGGTATGCAATGATGCAGTTTAAATGCTGCGGTTAAAATTTGAGCGTCACGTGTTCATACCATAATATATATCTGTGACAATTATATATAATCAATGGGAGTCATTATTTAAGGTCATTGACCAAAAAAATGTAAATTTACCAATATTTACTTCTTACATTCAATACGTATACATGACACATTTAAATTTTACGTAATGCTGGAAAAAAAGTTTTTACTAAGGGTCTTTGTACATTTTATTTTTGTATTGTTTATGAATTTTGTAAACCGGGTTTGTTTAATTATATGTTTATTTGATTTTATGTCTCCAGCCAATTGATAATTCTTTTTAAGTACGAACATAGCAAAAACTTTGAAGATGATTGTCAATCCAAAAAAATATAAGAAATCATTTAAAGACATAATGTATATTACAATATATTTCCAGGGTTTAAAGCATGCTTATTTCCTGATCAACTTATCTCTCATTAAAATGAAAATGTATGTGTATTGATAATATATACCCGAACAGATTTATAACATTATTACTAACATTCTTGGAAAATACACATCACTCATAACACTTAATAATAGTGCTCACTCGTGTCTTTAAATTCCTATACGTGTACATGTATAGAAGATTATTTACTGAATATATCTATTATTTTATACTGCATATTTTAATTTATTCAGAAATATCGTATACACTTAAAAATATTGATGTCGCATTATAGTAATGATTTTCGATAATGACAACAATAAGTATAAACAGACAAAAATATGTGCCAACTGTTTCTCTTAACGACCAAAACACATTATCAACTAACACATGTTTAAAGAACGTCTGGTTGTACATATGTTTTGTCATGTTGATTCGCGTTCATATGTAAAGGGTGCATAAAATTTCGTCAATGACAGTGCTCAACTTGCCTTTGCTTAAATCTTCAGTTTAACGCTACATTTAATTGCCGAATGAGAGGGGGACCATTCGTTCTCGCTAGTGTTGAACAACGATACCCGGTACCTTTGCAATGCCATATAGTAAATGACAGGTATACACCATATAGAAAAAAAACGGTTCTGTTTTCGGCAAGTATAGCACTTTAAACAGAATCTGAACACATGGTTTGTTTTTATCCCATCGAAGTTAGTAATGTACAATACTGATCATTTACAACCTGGGTCTAAATACAATAGGATTATTCTGTTGTTTTACAACCTTATGTGGTAAGCTTTTTTACATTTAGATTTAGGTTGGTATACGAATACTGGCACGTTTCTTTCAGCCACGTATCCAATTGCCAAGTCAAATATGTTCTGACACTTTTTTCCACATACTGGTATTATAATTTATATTGCGTAAAAAACCTTTCCACTCAGTAACATGAAAAAAAATTCCGAATATGCCCACAACGATAAAACCTAGTTTTACCTTGTTTCCAGATATTGAGTTCCAATATGTGAATTACTTGAACACTTCCTCGCTATTATCTTAAAAGGCTGAAGCAATTCTATTGAAACTCACAAAAACTGACTAAAAAGCAAATATGATATCCTGATACTAAACGTAAATATACATATGGCGGTAGGGGGGTAAGAAAAATACTTATGTTTTATCTATAAAGTGAACTAAGATGACAACGGTAAAGGTTTCTACCCGATAGTAACTTAATATGTGAAAACTTTCAAAATGCCCATGTTTATCTGTGTTTGATAGAATTATTCCCCCATATATAAGCGTTAAAATTGCTTCGAATTATGATGCATGTTTTGGTATTATGTATTTTATATACAGTAAATAAGCCAGTGTCAATACTTCAAAACACATACCGTATACACAGAGAAAGCTGTATTAAGCATTCTACTCTTATGGGTCGTTTAAAACTTAAGCGTAACTACAAATATTTGCAAGAGGCATGGAGTTACATTGCATATTGGATAAGAAAAGAACGGCATTCAAAACACTGCACTTGCCTAAATTTAGAGGTCTATGAAACATTATATATGATGATGATGATGATGATGATGATGATGATGATGATGATTATGATGATGATTATGAAGAAGAAGAAGAAGAAGAAGAAGATGACGATGATGATGATGATGATGATGATGATGATGATGATGGTGATGATGATGATGATAATGATGATGATGATGATGATGATGATGATGATGGTGACGATGACGATGACGATGGCGATGGGGATGACGTTGATGATGATGATGATGATGATGATGATGATGATGATGATGATGGTGATGGTGATGATGATGATGATGATGATGATGATGATGATGATGATGATGATGATGATGATGATGATGATGATGATGATGATGATGATGATGAAGATGATGATGATGATGATGATGATGATGATGTTGATGAAGAAGATGGAAGATGATGATGATGATGAAGAGGAGGAGGAGGATGATGATGATGATGATCAGGATGATGATCAGGATGATGATCAGGATGAGAATGATGATGATGAAAATGAGGTTGATGATGATGACGATGATAATGATGATGAGGAGGAGGAGGATGGCTTGTTTGTATTATTATTGTATAGTTATAATTATTGTTATTTTTATCAGAAGTAGGAGAAGTTATATGGTTGTAGTGAATTTAAAAAAAAAATACCACGCAAACATTCGATTCACAGTCATTATTTTTCTATCAAACTGAGCAAATGAATATTGACATGTGTGATTTTTACTGTCGTTTAAATCGCAAACGTTTTACATTTTTGATTCGTTTCTTAATCGGTTCCACTAAGACACTAAGAGCATATTTTAATTAACGTGTCATTTTCACTTTTATGTATGAAATATGTTGCACCACATTATTTTCCAAGCAAACAACGGATGTAGTGTTGCATCATATCGGCTCATCTGAGCAATGGATGGTCATAACGTATTGTTTTCAAGAAAGTGTAAGTCAAAATTCGGCCCCATCCCCATTCTCAACATGTATATATCATTAAAAAGCTTAGAAATACTCGATGAATTTTAGATTTAATTTGAAACAAACATTATTTATTTTGGTATATTATATGGCCAAGTTAGAGGAAGTTTGGAGCATAATCGCAGAGATTTCCAACAAACAAAGTTTTATCATAATAGTATTAGCTTTTGTATGAAAATATATAATAAGTAATTGATAAAAACAATACAATACATAGAATTATCACGTTTATCTGAAATATATAAAGCCAATTTTATCGTCAAATTGTGGTTTTAAACTACATAGACATTGCTCAGGTTATTGCCTAGCTATTTATTCGACTCTCTTTTGAGATAAAGCGCCTTTACAGCAAAAAGTCTTCATTGAGAACGCTTACTTCTCGCCAAACACAAATTTTCCGTTTTAATGTCTTTAATCTTTCTTTATAAGTAGTTTTCCGATGAGGTCAGTAGACAGTAAATCATCCGAAAACATGATTGCTGCTGTAAACGAAGTTATTTTCTGAAAGACAAACGTCTTGGCTGTTGTTATTCAGTTTACTTGTTGTATTTGTTGCTTGTGGAAGCTATTTTATTGCTTTTGTTTAAGCCATGGTGTTGTGCAGATTTTTTCAAATGTCTATTCCTTGTACATATTAATAGTATTGACAGAGTAGTTTAATGATGGACCTGTGGTTTCGAGCTGATGTGAGAAAATACATTACACGATGCGAGTGTTTGCATGCTGAATTTTAGTTCCATTCTAGAGACACATGTCGCCACTGTATGTTCTTGTACCTAGAATGTTTATTAAGCCACACATCGCTTTATGATGTATGGCATGTCAGATATAATGCCATTCACTTTATATATATCACACGCTTCAAACCTGGAGGGGTTGTAACAGTTTGGCAAAAACGCTTTGTAGAGCAAATACAGAAACGAAATGCACAATTGTTTACATGACAAATTATTTAAAAAAATGTATATGAATATTAAAACAATCATTTCTAAAGAACATTTAATGCCACTAATGAGATTGAGAACACAGAAAGTGTTTACGAACTATTTGCTAGCTTCTGTATATTGAGAAAACCTGTTCAAAATTGTAATCGCTCGCAATATTGTCTGCATTACAAATTCAATGGTATATAGAAACACTTACGGGGACTCTATTCTCATGACATTCATTTCTCGTGTTGAGTGTATATTGCGGAATCACGGACTTACTTTACTTTATGTAACAGCACATTGCGTGATATCAATAATAATTAGTTGCAGCATAAGCACGTTTTTAAACTTCAAAGTCACAATTCATCACAAATAACGCGTTCTGCATTATATTTATATATGTGTTGCAAACACAGTCCTGTGTCATTATTATGCCTGAATGATATACAACTGAGGGCACACTTCATCGTTATTTATCAGTTGTTATTATTCAAAACATAGAGACAATGACTGTCCCGCTTATTTCCATAATGTACAAATCAAATTTATCAAAATCAATGTGAAGATGTATAAGGATGGCAGGGATACCCACAAATACTCGCATGATAGGTTCAATAACTGGAAACTTACTCGAAACTCGAGTTCAGTTTATCCTCGGACAATTTGGGTCGCCTCGGGCATACGCATATATTGTTAATGTTGGATATTTTTTATGAAAAATTGTGTTGATTCTTATATATTGTTAGCGGATTTAAACCAATTGTTTAAATTACAAAATAAATAACTGCCAACTGCATTCGTAAATATTACAATGAATTTTTTAACAGCGAATTGAAATGCGCATGTGGTTACGGAAATGTCCAACTATTTTGTTTTACATGACCTGTCAACCTTTATGTC